>NW_022328156.1:0-26864 GCF_002776525.5 Piliocolobus tephrosceles | reverse complement strand
ACACCCCAGGTCCCCGGACCACTGAGGGGCGTCCCCTCCTGTCCCCACGTCCCCTGACCCCTCCCCACACATGACAAAGTGGAACAGGAAGGAGCCCCAGGTGGCCCCCAGTCCCAGCTACGTCTGCCATCTCCTCGGGACGGCACATGGGAGTGGGGTCTGGAGGCCACCCCACAGAGCACTGACCCTTCCTGGAGGACGTCCTCTCCACCCCGATCCTCTCCACCCTGTTTCTCTCCACCCCGGTCCTCTCCACCCTGGTCCTCTCCACCCTGTGGCCTTCGCCGTCGCCGTGGGACTGCACAGGTGACAGACGGGCCGAGCCGCCCGGTGACCCGCCAGCCCGGTGAGACACCTACACCTCCTGGCCCACTGAGTCCTCGTCACGTCCCAGAGGCGTGGGTGGCCGTGACCTGCACCTGGAACGCACGGGCCGAATAGTTGCTGGGTGAATCCACGAAGGACCGGAGTGCTCAGATCCCGGCATTCCCGCCATCCCCCCGTCCCCACAGTCCCCACTGCCCCGATCCCCCCATCCAGGCCCCGGTGGCCGAGCGAGGACGTCCGACCGTCCAGCAAGCCGTGGCTCCCAGCCTCATTCCCTAACCATCCCGGGCCGTGTCCACACTGGCTCTGGCCCAGCAGAGAATTCCGGGCCTGCAAGGGTTACAGGCCACAGATCAGAGGCGACCGGCCCCCAGCCCGTGCCCCCGGCTACGGCTCCCGGAGGAGGAGGAGAAGGAACCTCAATGATGGAAAGGCGGGTCACCGATTCCCAGCCCGCAGCGGGCACTGTCCCCGGCCCCCACGTCCCCCGCAGGGGAACTGGCATCAGCAGCACGGGGTGGACACACTCACCTTCCAGCCGCGGGACTCTCAGAGCTCCTGGCAGCTCCCGCTGGGTGTCTGCGGGGGACTGTTCCTAAAACACACCCAGGCCGCTGCGATTGGCTGGCACGGACATTCCTGCCGGAGGAGGAGGGACGTCCCGCCCCGCCACGCGTCTGTCCCCACCCGCCCAGGTAGCAAACACCGCCCCGAACCCCCACGGGGACCTCCATGGGGACCCCGCTGCCCAGGGTCAGGGGAGGGGCCGCAGTCCTCACAGACCAGCACTGGGGGCAGGTAGATCCCCCCAGGGAACCCAACAGTGTCCCCGGAGTCCCCCAGTCAGGGGTTTACAGACAACAAGGATGTCCCCAAGGTGTGGTCAGAGGGGCTCTTGCAGGGGACATTGAGGTCTCTGACGGACGGGCCCCACTCAGGCCACTGGCCGCGGCCGCGGTGGGTCCCCCGGAGCCCCCAGGTCGAGGTGAACAGGTGCATGGGACCGGCAGACTGAAGCCTGCAGGCTCTGAGCACCTCGGCCAGCAAACCGACCGGGGTCTTCCCCTGCACGTTCCGACCTCTCCCGGCCCGCGTGGGCCTGCTCCGGGCCCTGAGCAGCCTGTGAAGCCTCCGTCGGTGGAATTGGGTTCTCCCAGCACTGCCCACACCTGGAATCTGTCCGCGCTCCGGTGCTAACCAGGAGCCCGGGTCAGGGGTCTGTCCGGGGCCCTGTTCCTGCTTCCGCCCGGCTGCTTCCCATCCAGTCCACAGGCGCTCCCCACGCACCCCGCTGTCTCCCACCCCAGGCTGGACCCCTGGACAGGGCCTCAGAGAGTGCATGGAACATTTGGGGGCGGCTGCTGTCCTGGCACGGGGACATCTGGTCGGCCGCCGAGCCACAGGCCACCGGCCTCTCTGCCTCTTTCCATCCTAACTCAGGCCCCGGGGGCTCCCCACACTCCGTCCTCCTCCCCCTGCTCCTCCTCCCTCCTCTCCCTCCTCCTTCCTCTCTTCACTGAGACTCCCCATCTCTGCGACTCCCCATCTCTGCCCACAGCCCCCTGTGGCTTCCTCTTGGCCCATCTGTTTCCTCCCTTCTGCCTCTTTCCTCCCTCGCCCTCCTCCCTTCACTGAGGCCCTGCGGGGACACCAGCCTCCTGTTTCCCAGCTCCTTCCGCAGCCCTGGGAGAGCCACAAAATGACCTGTGCCCTGGTGTGACAGGGAGCAGGAAGGCGGCTTCCACGCCTCTTCACACAGTCACGGGGCCCGGCCCTTCCTCCCTCTGTGTCCTGGGCGGCCAGGTGTGGGCTGGACACCAGGTAGGGACATCATGTGAGTTGAGGGACGTGTCGTCCAAGCCGCAGCGCTGCCTCTTTTCTGCGAGCCGAGGGTTGTGAATGGTGCTTGAGTGACGTGGACCGAGAGTGAGCCCCCGTCAATTGCTGGGTGCTTCCTGGAATGGAAAACCCTCTTCTCCACTAGAAAATCACATGACGCCGGGGTTGAGTTTCGAATATTGAGGATGGGGAGCAACCCTCCCCCGGCTAGGAGAGACACAAGGCGGAGATAAAGCTTTGATTATTTACCAGTCCTGGGTCTGCGGCCTGAAGGCCCCCCCGAGGCAGAGATTAAAGGTTTGATGATTTATGGGGTCCTGCAGGCTCCACCCACACTGGGCAATCAGGAATGCAGGAGACAGAGACGGATCTGCAGCCACCACCTTCACTGGGCCCAGAGCATTATCCCACCCTGTTTCCGGCAATTTTCAGCGGTGGTTTAGAGCCAGCAGGGAGGGTCTCTGGGAGGCTGCACTGTGACGAACAGAGGGTCCCTGCGGGTCATCACCGGGAACAGAGGCACAAACCTGGGAGCCCCGGACACAGGTTTCCAACAGCACGGGGCAGCTGGTGGCTCACGGGGCCTCAGGCTGGGCCGTGACGGGGGGCTCAGAGCACAGCTGCGTGAGCTGAGACCGGAGTCCACATGATCTTTGATTCCCGAAGCTGCTGTGTTCTGAGCTGGCTTCTTTAAAACCACCACCAGGCCGGGCGCGGTGGCTCACATCTGCAATTCTAGCACTTTGGGACTGAGCTCAGCTCAGGAGTTCGAGACCAGCCTGGGCAGCATGGTGAAACCCTGTCTGTACTAAAATACAAAAAAAAAAAAAAAAAAAAAAAAGCCGGGCGAGGCAGCATGCACCTGTAGTCCAAGGTACTCGGGAGGCTGAGGCAGGAGAATGACTTGAACCGGGAGGCAGAGGTTGCTGTGAGCCGAGATCGCACCACTGCACTCCAGCCTGGATGACAGAGTGAGACTCCATCACAAAAAAAAAAAAAAAAAAAAAAAAAAAAAGAAGGAGTGCCCGTTTCCTCTGGCCCAAGGGGTCACCCCGATCCCAAGTGCACCTGTCCCTGCGAGAGTCACTCAACTTTAAACCAGCACGTTTGGGAGGCCGAGGCAGGCAGATGGCCTGAGCTCGGGAGTTCCAGACCAGCCTGGGCAACATAGCGAGACCCTGTCTCTACAAAAAACATATAAATTCGCTGGGCGTAGTGGTGTGTGCACTTGTAGTACCAGCTACGCAGACCTCATCCCTCCTCCTGTAGCCACAGCTACTCAGGAGGCTGAGGAGGGAGGATCACTTGAGCCCAGGAGGTCGAGGCTGAGTGAGCTGTGATCACACCACTGCCCTCCAGCCCGGGTGACACAGCAAGATCCTGTCTCTACCGAAAAATGAAAAAAGAAGGACTTCTGTCTACAATACTGACAGTTCCTGAGATTGCCTCCTGACATATTTCAAGCTCGGCCTAAATGTTTCTCTGTACATAGTGAACTGTGACGTTAACAGGAGGTGTAAACAGACCAGAACCTACTCGTGTGCCAATCACTGAATTTCAGCCAAATGTTCAAACCGGGTTCAAATGAGGTAAACCCCAAGTTGCACCCAATGCAGCCGTGTCTCTGCCACACTTCTGCTTTCTGTGTGTCCTGTTTTTCTTTCTCTCTCTCTTTCTTTCTTTTCTTTCTTCTTTCCTTCTTTCTTACTCTTTCTTTCCTTTCCTCCCTTCTTTCTCTTTTTGTTTCTTTCTTTTCTTTCTTCCTTCTGTTTCTTTCTTCTTTCTTCCTTCCTTCCTTTCTTTCCTTCCTTCCTTATTTCCTTCTCTCTTCCTTCCTTCCTTTCTTTTTCTTTCTTTCTCTTTCTCTCTTTTTTTTTTTTTTTTTTTTGAGACGGAGTCTCGCTCTGTCACCCAGGCTGGAGTGCAGTGGCGCGATCTCAGCTCACTGCAAGCTCCACCTCCCGGGTTTACACCATTCTCCTGCCTCAGCCTCCCGAGTAGCTGGGACTACAGGCGCCCGCCACCTCACCCGGCTAGTTTTTTGTATTTTTTAGTAGAGACGGGGTTTCACCGTGTTAGCCAGGATGGTCTCGATCTCCTGACCTCATGATCCGCCCATCTCGGCCTCCCAAATTGCTGAGATTACAGGCTTGAGCCACCGTGCCCAGCCCTTTCTTTCTTTCTTTTCCTTCCTTCCCTCTTTCTCTTTGTTTCTTTCCTTTCTTCCTTCTTTCTTTTTCTTTCTTTCTCTTTCCTTCCTCCTTCCTTCCTCCTTTCCTTTCCTTCTTTCCTTCCTTATTTCCTTCCTTCTCTTCCTTCTTTCTTTCCTTCTGTTTGTCTTTCTCTTTCTCTTCCTTCCTTCTTTCTCTTTGTTTCTTTCTTTTCTTTCTTCCTTTTCTTTCTTTCTCTTTCCTTCCTTCCTCCTTTCCTTTGCTTTCCTTTCTTTCTCTTCCTTCCTTTCCTTCTTTCTTTCTTCTTTTTCTTCCTTCCTTCTTTCTTTGTTTCTTGCTTTTCTTTCTTCCTTCTTTCTTTTTCTTTTTTTCTTTCCTTCCTTCCTCCTTTCCTTTCCTTTCTTTCTTTCCTTCCTTCCTTATTTCCGTCTTTCTCTCCCTTCCTTCCTTCCTTTCTTCCTTCCTTCCTCCTTATCAGTGTTCTCATTCTGTATTTATATTTCCACAGTGAGCTTTGCTGGATGGGACATGCACAAGTATAAATATGTCTGCGTACATACCGTGAAAGGAAAATAAATCTTGGAACCTCAAAATCACTAAACTGAAAAGGGAAAAGTCAAGCTGGAGACTACCTGGGGCCAACCTGCCTCCCATTCTTTTCAAAGTCACCCCGGGAAGGTTCCCCTGGGACAAAAGCATTTCTGCTGGCTTCCTCCCTCCTACGGTTTATGTAAAAATACAGATGGGGAGCCAGGCTCAGTTGTTTACATAGTGGCAGGCTGATGAAGGACTCAGAAGAATGCAATCGGTTGACTGTCGGAGGCCCAGGAGGGCGGATCACTTGAGGTCAGGAGTTTGAGACCAGCCTGGCCAATATGGTGAAACCCTGTCTCGACTAAAAGTACAAAAATTAGGTGGGCATGGTGGTGGGCACCTGCCGTCCCAGCTACTTGGGAGGCTGAGGCAGGAGAATCGCCTGAACCTGGGAGGCGGAGGTTGCAGTGAGCCGAGATCCCACCGTTGCACTCCAGCCTGGGCGACAGAGCGAGACTCTTTCTCAAAAGAAGAAAAAATAATGCAACCTTTTGTGTGTTACCTTACCGCAGTGAACCAGGGTACTTCTTACATGTATTGATTCCTGTCTCACGTCTTCCTAAAACGTACACAAGCAAACTGTGCCCCGAGCACCCAGGGCACATCCTTAACCTTTGCAAAATAAACTTTCTTTCTTTCTCTTTTTGAGACGGAGTCTCGCTCTGTGGCCCAGGCTGGAGTGCAGTGGTGCGATCTCGGCTCATTTCAAGCTCCGCCTCCTGGGTTCACGCCATTCTCCTGCCTCAGCCTCCTGAGTAGCTGGGATGACAGGCGCCCGTCACCTCGCCCGGGTAATTTTTTGTATTTTGAGTAGAGACGGGGTTTCACCGTGTGTAAAATAAACTTTCCAAATTGACTGAGACCTCTCTCCGATCGTTGGGGTTCACAATATGTATGGAATTTGAAGGACACAACGCTTAGGCTGGTTTATCTAGTTGATTATTTTGTTGCCTAAGTCATGTTGTTCTAATCCCACTTTCTTTTTTTCTTTTTTCTCTTTCGAGACAGAGCCTTACTGTTGTCGGCCCAAGCTGGAGTGCAAAGGTGCGATCTCGGCTCACTGCAATCTCTGTCTCCTGGGTTCCAGCAATTCTCCAGCCTCACCCTCCCGAGTTGCTGAGATGACAGGCGCCCACTACCCACCGGGCTAATTTTTGCATTTTGAGTAGAGACCCGGTTTGACCACACCCAGGTAATTTTTGTATTTTGAGTAGAGACGGGGTTTCACCATGTTGGCCGGGCTGGTCTCGAACTCCTGACTGCAGGTGACCCTCCCACCTCAGCCTCCCAAACTGCTGGGATGACAGGCATGAGCCACTACGCCCGGCCTCTAATTCTACTTTCTTTGGGTTCACTCTTGTTTCTCTGTGTTTTGCTGTGGTTCAGTCTCAGCCCCATTTCTGTATGTGGTTTGTGAATTTTGACAGACGGAGTCTCAATCTTTGGACCAGGTGGAGGGCACAGGTGCGAGCGCGGCTCACTGCAGCCTCGACCTCCAGGGCTAAGGCGATCCTCCCGCCTCAGCCTCCTGAGTAGCTGGGACTACAGACGCCCGCCACCACGCCCAGATAATTTTTTGTATTTTTAGTAGAGATGGGGTTTCACCATGTTTTGCCAGGATGGTCTCCATTTCCTGACCTCATGATCCACCTGCCTCGGCCTCCCAAAGAGCTGAGATGATAGGCGTGAGCCCCCGTGTACCCTGATTGTTGTAAAAATGCACTCCATCTTACTCGTCTTCATATATACATATATATATATATTGCTTCCTTTTTTTGAGACAAGCTCTTGTTCTGTTGCCCAGGCTAGTCCTAAACTCCTGGCCTCAAGCGATCCTCCTGCCTCTGCCTCTGAAAGTGCTGGGGTTACAGGTGCCAGTCATTGCGCCAGGCAATAAGAACTTACAATAACCTGGCCGGGTGTGGTGGCTCACGCCTGTTATCCCAGCACTTTGGGAGGCCGAGGTGGGCAGATCACGAGGTCAGGAGACGGAGACCATCCTGGCTAACACGGTGAAACCCCGTCTCTGCTAAAAATACAAAAAATTAGCCAGGCGTGGTGGCAGGCGCCTGTAGTCCCAGCTACTCGGGAGGCTGAGGCAGGAGAATGGCATGAACCCCGGAGGCGGAGCTTGCAGTGAGCCGAGATGGCGCCACTGAACTCCAGCCTGGGCCACAGAGCCAGACTCTGTCTGGAAAGAAAAAAAAAAAGAAATTACAATAACCCAGAGAGGAACTTCAAACAGGACCCTGATGAAAGAATCTGCTGCTTACATTATTTTTGCTTGTGCAAACAGTAGCTCCTAATGTCAGAGGCATTCAAACCGGAGCTGCTCCTTCTGGGGCTACTTTACTGGGCTTCCCAGTCATAAGACCACATAAGAGGTTGACACGGATACAGGCCACAAAGATCCTGCTGATAAAACAGGTTGCAGGGCCAGGAGCAGTGGCTCACGCCTGTCATCCCAGCACTTTGGGAGGCCGAAGCGGGTAGATCACGAGGTCGGGAGATTGAGACCATCTTGGCCAACACGGTGAAACCCCATCTCTATTAAAAATGCAAAAATTGGCCGGGCACGGTGGCTCAAGCCTGTAATCCCAGCACTTTGGGAGGCCGAGACGGGTGGATCACGAGGTCAGGAGGTCGAGACCATCCTGGCTAACACGGTGAAACCCCGTCTCAACTAAAAAATACAAAAAACTAGCCGGGCGACGTGGCGGGCGCCTGTAGTCCCAGCTACTCAGGAGGCTGAGGCAGGAGAATGGCGTGAACCCGGGAGGCGGAGCTTGCAGTGAGCTAAGATCCAGCCACTGCACTCCAGCCTGGGCGACAGAGCCAGACTCCGTCTCAAAAAAAAAAAAAAAAATGCAAAGATTAGCCAGGCGTGGTGGCTCATGCCTGTAGTCCCAGCTACTCCGGAGGCTGAGGCAGGAGAATCGCTTGAATCTAGGAGGTGGAGGCTGTGGTGAGCCGAGATCATGCCACCGCACTCTAGCCTGGGTGAGGGAGCTACACAGAGACGCTATCTCAAAAAAAAAAAAAAAAAAAAAATGTTGCCAAGCTTGTGACTGTACTAAACGCCACTCCAGTGCACACTTTGAAACAGGTAAGTTGATATTATATAATTTCACATTGAACAATTAAAACTAAACATGCAAACTGAATGCAAAATTCAGGGATTAAATTGCAAATTGAATGATTAAAAATAAGTATTGGGTATGAATAGGTTCCCTTTTCTGAAGAATAGAGGAGGCAAGAAAAGAGATTCTTTTCCTTTTTTTTTTTTTACTTTATAGACATCTTTACTGGGGCATTTTTATTTTTATGTATTTATAATGATTATTTCTTGGAGAGACAGGACCTGGCTGTGTTGCCCGGGCTGGTCTCTCAATCTGGGCTCAAGCGATCCCCACACCTCGGCCTCCCCAAGTGCTGGGATGACAGGCGTGAGCCACTTCACCGGCCTGTTTGCGTTTTGAAAATAAGCTTGCATCACCTTTTAGATAAAAATTAACTACAGATAACCTCAACGGACCCCAGCAGGAATTGGCGTCTCTGCTGCCCCTTTGAGGTCCTCGGCTGCCCCTGCTCTGTAGGCAGCCCCCAGGAACAAGTGGGGCCTGCATGGTAACCCCCAGAGACCCCCACCCCTGCATCCTGCAGGGAGGGAGCTGGCGGGCCGGTCCAGGCAGGTCCCACAGGAAAGGACTGTTCTCCCTGGGCTTGAAACTGCTTTTGCAAAAACAGTTTTTTTTGGAGACTGAGTCTCGTTCTGTCCCCCAGGCTGGAGGGCGGTGGCACGATCTCGGCTCACTACACCCTCCGCCTCCTGGGTTCAAGCCATTCTCCTGTCTCAGCCTCCTGGGTGGCTCGGACCACAGGCACCTGCTGCCACACTCAGCTAGTTTTGGTATTTTTAGTAGCGACAGGCTTTCACCACATTGGCTAGGCTGGTCTCGAACTCCTGACCTGGTGATCCACCCCCCTCAGCCTCCCAGAGTGGTGGGATGACAGGCGTGAGCCACTGCGCCCGGCCTGCCAAAATCATACGTGAGACCATTCGGGCATTGAAGAGATCTGACCTCATTGAGTCCGTCTCGCTTCGAACCTCCCAGCTGTCCTTCGTCCCTGCTGGGTTCGGCCACAGTGTCTTTGGGAGGAACTTGCTTTCTAGTAGTTTAGCTTGGAAACAAAGATGATAACAGTCCCTTTTCCAAAGCAAACCTCCTTCTTGCCTGGAGACGAGACTGCGTTTACAGAACTAACAAATTAGCCGCTGGATTAGAAATGACGGTTTCGGACTCAGACCCCTGGATTAGAAACGACGGTTTTGGACTCAGGCCCCAGGATTGGAAACGATGGGTTCGGACTCAGGTTGCTGGATTAGAAATGACAGTTTCAGACTCAGGCCCCTGGATTAGAAATGATGGTTTCAGACTCAGGCCCCTGGATTAGAAACGATGGTGTTGGACTCAGGCCCCTGGATTGGAAACGACGGGTTCGGACTCAGGCCGCTGGAGGCTCCAAGATTCTGGCCCTCCTCGAATTGCTCCCGGGAAGACATCCCTCTTGTGAAACCGATGGTCGTGCTGAGATATGTCCCCGCGCTGGACGGAGCAGCTGGTACCACCCAGAGGACCAACTGGCTCCTCTGGTCTGTGGTCCCCACCCAGGAACTGACTCAGCTTTGAGTCCCTGTGATCTCATCTCTGACCCAAGCGATCAGCACTGCCCACTTGCTGACCCCCGACCCACTAAATTGTCCCGGAAAACTCCCCTCCTGGGGTCCCTGGGGAGATGGAGTTGAGGAATAAGGAAACGCCCGCATTGCAGCTCTGTGGTGGTGAGAAATCCCTCTGTCTACGCAGCCGGCCAGGGGAGCCCCTGGGGCGGTGACAGGAAAGACCAGGGAGGATAAAGAAAACCCAGCTCCGGGGGGCACAAGGTCACAGCCGTGGCGCGGGCGGGAACCCCAAGATCAAAGGATAGCAGGTGCCGGCCTTGGAAGGGAACGGCTCAGATTCCACAGAAGCCTCCCGCGTCCTTGTCACAGGCAGAGGCCGTGCTCCACCTGCAGGTGGTGGGAAGAACGGAGACGTCTTGCCAAGGCCGGGGCACGTCGCCAGAGGGGCACAGGTGCCAGGGGGCCTGGCTGGCCCAGAAGAGAGGGCCCTGGAACCCCAGGTCCACGTCAGGGCCAGAGTCTGCCCAAAACCATTTTCCCAGCTGATTCCCAAGACGTTCTGTGCCCCAGAAAACTGCTTGGAAACCCACACACAGTCTCACTGTGCGGCCCACCCCAAAGCCCATCCTTGGGCTTCACGAGCTATTGTTCTTTTTTTTTTTTTGAGACGGAGGCTCACTCTGTCTCCCAGGCTGGAGTAAGTGATGCGATCTCAGCTCCTTGCAAGCTCTGCCTCCCGGATTCAAGAGATTCTCCTGCCTCAGCCTCCTGAGTAGCTGGGACTACAGGCGCTGCCACCTCGCCTGGCTAACTTTTTGTATTTTTAGTAGAGACGGGGTTTCACTGTGTTAGCCAGGATGGTCTCCTAATTTGGTATTTTTAGTAGAGACCATGTTGGACAGTCTGGTCTTGAACTCCTGATCTCAGGTGATCCACCCACCTCAGCCTCCCCAAAGTGCTGGGATTCCAGGTGTGAGCCATCGAGCCTGGCTTTTCTTTTTTTTTTTTTTTGAGACCTAGTCTCATTCCGTCTCCTGGACTGGAGTGCAGTGTTGTAATCTCAGCTCACTGCAGCTTCTGCCTCCTGGGTTCAAGCGATTCTCCTGCCTCAGCCTCCCAAGTAGCTGGGACTACAGGTGCCGCCACCACATCCGGCTAATTTTTGTATTTTTAGTGGAGACAGGGTTTCACCGTGTTAGCCAGGATGGTCTCAATCTCCTGACCTCGTGATCCGCCCGTCTCGGCCTCCCAAAGTCCTGGGATTACAGGCGTGAGCCACCGCGCCCGGTCACTTCATTATAGTTTTTATGTGTGTTTCTCTGATGGCCAGTGGTATTGAACACCTGTTCATATACCCATTTGCCATTTGTGTATCTTCTTTCGAGAAATGTCTATTCATATCTTTGGCTGTTTTTACATTTCAATTTAATTTTTTTATATTTCACTTTTCAGTTCAGGAGTACATGCGCAGGCTGGTGAAAGAGGTGAACTTGTGCCGTGGGTTCCTGTTGTATGGATGATTTCATCACCCAGGTATTAAGTCTGGTGCCCACTAGTGACTTTTCCTGACTCTCCCTCTGCCCACCCTTAACCCTCCACCCTCCCATCGACTCCGGTGTGTGCCGTTCCCCTGTGTTCACGTCGTTTAGCTCCCACTTACACGTGAGCACGTGTGGGTATTTGGTTTTCTGTTCCTGTGTTGCTGAAGACAATGGCCTCCAACTCCAGCCATGTTCCTGCAAAAGGCATGATCTTATTTTTTTGTTTTTTTTTATGACTTTTTGCCCATTTTTAAATCGGATTATAAGATACTTTTCTATTGACTTGTTTGAGCTCCTTATATATTCTAGTATTTTATCCCCCCTGAGGCTGCTGTTCTGAGCCTAAAGACGGAAGGAAGGCCTTGTGAGCTGTGCCTGGTACAGGTTTTTTTTTTTTTTTTTTCACATTATACCAGGTTCAAGCGACTCCCCTGCCTCAGCCTCCCGAGTAGCTGGGACTACAGGCGCCCACCACCACTCCCGGCTAACTTTTGTATTTTTAGTAGACACGGGGTTTCACCGTGTTGGCCAGGATGGTCTCGATCTCCTGACCTCGTGATCCGCCTGCCTCGGCCTCCCAAAGTGCTGGGATTCCACGCATGAGCCACGGTGTCCGGCCACAATTAACCATTTTAACGGGTCCAGTTCACTAGCATTTAGCACGTGGTTCCGCCTGGGGCAGATCTGTGCAAACCACACCCCAGAGGCCAAGGAAGCTGACGGCTGAAGAAAGAAACTGACTGATCAAGATTCTTAGAAAGAATTATGTAGAAATATGTAGGAAAGAAGCCGTATCTGCGAGGAGAGTGGATTCCGGTGCTCCCTGCAGACCCAGGGCTTCACCCCAGGGAGGAAAACGCAGGAAAACGTTGCTATGCGGGTGGGGGGGCCCTCAGGGACAGGGAAGGTGCCTCAGGGGCAGCCATGTGCACCTGCTAAGGGCAGGGTTTATGGTCCAGGCTACTTTGACCCAAGGGTGGGATTTAGGTCACATTGGAGAAAGTGGCAATCATCTTCGGGACCTTCCCAGAGCAGGGGTTGGTCAGAAGTGAACACGCCGATTGGCCTCCCAGACGGAGCTGCTCTCTGTTCCACAAACAGGCGTTGTGAGACACAGCCCCCACCTCTCCTGAGCTGCCCCAACCTCTCTCTAGCTGCCCCCACGTCTCTCTACCTGCTCCACGTCTCTCTAGCTGCCCCCACCTCTCTCGAGCTGCAGCAAATTCTCATGACTTCAAAGAAGACCCTATGCCCCTTAGGCAGTCACTCCGCAGCCCCTGCCAACCACAAACCCAGGTTCTGTTTCTGCAGCATTGCCTGTTCCTAGAAATGGAACCCCACGCTGTCCTCTTGTGTCTGGCTTCTCTCACCGAGGGCAGTGGCCCCAGGTTCCTGTTCATGGCTGCGTAGTATTCCACTGTGTGGACAGAGCACACTTTGTGTGTCTCTTCCCCTGATGACGACCCAGGCTCTCTCGTGAAGCCACCATGTGTGCAGGTGACCTGTGTGCAAAGCCCTTGCAAGGCAGGTCCCAGAGGCCCTCTGCCGGCTCCCAGGCAGGTTCCCTCCCACCTCACAGATGACCACATGGAGGCTCAGGAGAGAGGAGGCAGGTTGCGGAGATGACAGGCAAGCCCAGCCCTACTGGGGCCTGGCTGGGTGCCCGGGTGGCTCACGTCACCAGAGGGCCCTCCCTGCTGCATCTTTGAGCCGAGGGCACTGAGCCCGGGGGGTCTCCGTGAGCTGGTTCGCACAGACACCCCCACACCTGCCCCATGGATGTGGGAGTCTCCGCCATTTCCCCTGGGGGCTCCCAGCCCCTCCCCCGCTAGGGACCCCCTCCCCGGGACTCTCCCAAGGGCTCCCCACCACACCCACTGCAGTGTTGGCAGCTGGAAACCCCCAGGCGACCCGAGGGACCTGGGGACAGGAAGGGAGGGAGGCAACTCCCCTGTGTGGTTCCTGTTTGCTCCGTGTAATGAGGTGTGGACACTACAGGGTCAGGCCGCATCTCCCAGGCTGGCTGGGGGCCGGGGTTAGGGTCGGAAGAGCAGGGTGGTCTGTGAAATCGCCACGTTCACCCCCCACCCCTGAATAGCCTGGGCGGGCAGCGGCCACACTCAGGCCCCAGCAGCAGAGCCCACAGCACGAGGGGTGGGTGCAGGGGTGGGGCAGGGGCCAGCTGTGCCATCCCAGGTGGTCTTGGGGCCTCTGCCTCCCTCCCACCGTGTTGGGGACCTCGTGTTGAGGACCGGCTGACGGTCTGCATTCTTGCTGGATAGGGCGGGGGTTGGCCCCTCACGGAGGCTCCTCGGTCCTCCCAGATGCCGCTGGGGGTGCCTGGAGGAAGGCCCAGCTTCCCGAGCACCTGTACGGACGTCAGTGTCCCCGCGGCCACGGGGCGGGCCAGGGAGAAGGCCGAGCGTGTCGGGATCTTCCCTGGACCTTCCCAGGGAGAGAGAGGAGGCAGCCATCCCCGGCCGGGCTGGTGAGAATGGTGCCGGTCAGAGGGCGGAAGAAACAGCCCACACACTCCTGGGGCCGGTGGTGTTACCTGCAGGTCCCAGGGTGCAGACACTGCGGGACGGTTGAGCTGGGGCTGCCACCATAGATGGCCCCAAACCAGGCAGAGGGGTGCACTGACCGCAGAGACTCATCCGCTCCCCGTCCTGGAGACCAGGGGTCTGAGGTCCAGGAGTCTCAGGGCTGTGCTCCCTCCACAGGCTCCGGGGGAGGCTCCTTCCTGCCTCTGGCAGCTCCCGGGGGCTCCAGGCGTCCCTGGGTTTGTGGCCATGTCACTCCAGTCTCTGCTTCTGTCTCCACATGGCTTCCTCCCCTGTGTCTGCGTCTCGTCTACTGTCTCTCAGGACACTTGAGAGAATGAGTAAAGGGGTGCACGAACAAGGACTCTGGTGGCCCAGGGCACTCCACGTTCCGTCTCAGGGCCAGGCTGTCTCTGAAGGACACGAACGCTGCCTAGTGGTGTTGGCCAATTTCTGTGGCCTCAAATCCTCCACCACAGCTGGTCACAAGCAAGGAAGCCTACGGCAGCACTGGAAAGGAACGCAGGGTTGCCTCTTGCGATTCCCCAGGCAGCGGCAGACACCGGCCCTCAGCCTCCGGGAGGAGTCTCCAGGTGCCCATCTTCCCAGGTGCAGAGTTAGCGGCTCAGAAAGACTCGGCGGCCTCCGGTGTCCACACAGCAGAGCCTCCCGAGGTGGCCGCCCCCTTGTGAGGTTCCAGCAACATCCGTGAAGACGACACTCGTCGTTGGACGGCGGCCACCCTGAGGCTCACGAGGACGTCCAGGGGCTTCGGAGCGGCTGTGTGGGAGACCTGGGTGGGCCAGGCCAGAAGAAGTCACAGGTTCGGAGAAACACGAACGCCAAAACCACACACCTGGGCCTTGGGAAGGCAGAGCTGGAGGAGGCAGTGGGTGGGTGCTATTCTTCAAGAAGGGCTGGGTGTCGGAGTGTGTGTGGGTGTGTGGTGCGGTGGGAGCTGCCCCTCCAGGACTGTGTTCTAGGTTTTGTGTGCGTGTGTGTGCCTGTGTGTGTGCAGTGGGGTGTGTCGTGTGTCTCATTCTTCACGGAGGCCTGTGTTCCGGTGTGTTGGGGGGGCGGTGGGAGGTGTCCCCCGGGACGCCTGCGTTCGCACTTGTTGGTGGTGCTGCGGTTTGTTCTGAAGGATTCCAGGAAATAGCATCTGAAGTACCTTCCAATGGGACGATGACTCCCTCAAGCTGACGTCATCTGGAAAACAACACATGGACGGAGAGATTTTTCTAAAAAAAATTTCTCATCTGACTAAATGCAGGTTCTCCAAAGCGAGGCCGATGTCAGGAGGCCCCTCGGAGAAATATCCATCTGTCGCTTGTGGGGACCAGGATCGATCCAGCTCCCAGTGGCCACAGGGAGAAATATTCATCTATCGACTGGGGGCATGAACTGGGAACAGGAGTCAAACCGGCAGGGGACGGACGGTGACCCTACTCCGGACGGGCTCTTCCTGGCCCTTTGAGTTTAGGTCCTTTGCTCTCCCAGGCAGCCCGCGTTCCCCCCATTCCTGCTCCCGGGAAGAAGTGTCTGTCCGCTCCAGCCCCGCACTGGGTGGCCTGGGCCGTCTCATTCCTGATTCCCCAACGGTCTGAGGCAGGAGAAGCGGGTCTGAGGCAGGAGATGAGGGTCTGAGGCAGGAGACGAGGGCCTGAGGCAGGAGAAGCGGGTCTGAGGCAGGAGATGAGGGTCTGAGGCAGGAGACGAGGGTCTGAGGCAGGAGAAGCGGGTCTGAGGCAGGAGACAAGGGTCTGAGGCAGGGGAAGAGGGTCTGAGGCAGGAAAAGAGGGTGTATTTGGCCTCATAGTGTTAGAACGAGGCTGTCAGGGTGTGCCCTAAAGCAACCTGCTGTTCTCATGAGAGGGAAGAGATGCCAGGGATACTTGGGCACAGTGAGAAGACTCTATAAGCACACACCAGATGGCATCCACAAGCCAAGGAGAGGGGCTTCGGGAGGAACCAGCCCGAGGGACGACATCTCAGACTTCAGCCTCCAGGACTATGGGAAGGTAATTTTCAGTTAAGCCCAGCCCTGAACACTCACACAGACGGGTACATTTACTGTCCCTGTTCTTCTGCCAAGGAAATTGAGGCACAGAGAAGTTTAGTGAACTGGACCCATAGGAGAGAACCAGTAACGGTCAAGCTTGGGTTGGAACAAACCACCCTTTTTGCAGCACTCATGCTCTTAGGCACTACACGTTTCCTTGGATACGCTGGAAACACGGAACACTGCAGCACACCCTGAACAGGCAACATCACAGTAACAAAGACGACACTGAGTCGAAGTGCCTTCAGCTACATGGGAAGAGTACGGGGGTCTCTCATGGATGGCGTGAATAGAAGACCCCTAGAAAGGAAGAGACGGCTCAGCCCACCACCCTCAGGGGAAGGTCTTGGTTCTGCTCCACCACCGAGTAGTTTCCCACCTCCGACAGGGGAAGGCCTCAGTACCTAGGCGACCTCAGCACCGAGGAGGTCTCAGTACCTAGGAGGTCTCAGGACCTAGGAGGTCTCAGCACCTAGAAGGTCTCAGCACCGAGGCGACCTCAGCACCGAGGAGGTCTCAGTACCTAGGAGGTCTCAGCACCGAGGAGGTCTCAGTACCTGGGGGACCTCAGTACCAACGAGGTCTCAGTACCTAGGAGATCTCCGTGCCTAGGAGACCTCAGTACCTAGGAGGTCACAGCACTGAGGCGACCTCAGCAACAAGGAGGTCTCAGTACTTAGAGGGTCTCAGGACCTAGGAGGTCTCAGCACCTAGGGGGTCTCAGCACCAAGGAGGTCTCAGTACCTAGGGGACCTCAGTACCGACGAGGTCTCAGTACCTAGGAGATCTCAGTGCCTAGGAGACCTCAGTACCTAGAAGGTCTCAGGACCTAGGAGGTCTCAGCACCTAGAAGGTCTCAGGTACTGAGGTGACCTCAGTACCGACGAGGTCTCAGTACCTAGGAGATCTCAGTGCCTAGGAGACCTCAGTACCTAGCAGGTCAAACTGAGAGACGAAACGTAGAAGGGAGGTTGTCACGGGCTGGGGGAGGCGGAGTGGAGAGCTGCTCATGGAAAGATGCGAACGTTCTGCAGATAGACGGTGGTGCCCAGCGCACCACACTAATGTGCTCAGTCCCACCGAACTGCGCCCTGAAAAGCATAATCCGGAGTTGTCGATTTGAATTGTGCCATGACGTGTTTAAATGTGTACTACGATTAAACTACGATACTACGATAGGGATTTATTGCAAGAAGTGAGGAATGCTGGCATCTAGAAGCTGGAAAAGCGTATTTTGTTGGGGGGGCCTGGAGCTCCCATCTCACACACAGGAGGGAAGACACAACTGGAAGCAATCAAGCCGACGAACGGGATGTTGTTCCCTGCCAGACGCAGGTCCTTGCCTTGTGTGTGCCTAACCTCACTTCGTTCGACAGCAACGCAGGAGGAGGAAATCACCGTTAACCGTGCTGGAAGCTGAGGCTCAGAAACTGAAAATGACACAGCTGTGAACGGTCTCGCTGGCATTGGAGCCAGGAGAGAAAAACGCCCTTGGTAAAATCTCCCAACTGAAGGGGAAATGGGAATACACCCTGCAGGGCCCACAGAGACAATGGCTGGAACGTCACGGTCCTCGAGGGGGAGCGGTGCGGTGGTCGGGCTGTGGCCGTGAAGACACAGCGGTGTGGGAGGCTGGGGGCCGCTGGGGATCTGGCTGGAAGGTTTCCGTTAATAGCTGGAGCTCCAGAGCCTGTCCTGGAAGAGGGAAGTGGGCCCGGTCCTGGGAGGGTTTGTAAACCGGCAAGAGTGCGTCAGTGTGGGACTCCGACGTCAGGACCCTGGCATGCATACAACAGACATCACATGAATGGGGCAAGAGGACCAAGCCCCCCCCATGGTGCAGCCGCTCCGCCGTGTGGGGGGAACTGTGGTGAAACACAGGACTCGCTTAGAAAGATCCCGAGAGAGAATCCACCCACAGAAAACCTGGAGAGTATTCTGAAACTTTCTGCAGGAAATCCAGGAGAAAGAGTCCTATTCTGTGATGGGAGGGGTGCTGGTCAGGGGCTGCGTCGGAAAGGCAGTCTTGGAAAGGATGCACAGATTCTCGCTGGAGGTGCTGAGGCAGCCACAGGAGGTGGTGGGTAGGGGCCATGGGGATTGGGTGGAGAATCTAGAGCTGGGACCCCCTGGATTTGATGGAAGGAGCGTCGCCTTGGGAGGCAAAGACACAGATTCGAGTCCAGGCCTGTAGCATCCTTCAGTCACCCTTAAGCCCCCTGAGTTTCTGCATGTGTGAAATGAACATCACGGTTCCCACCTCACAGGGGCAGGGGAAGGGGCAGGGGCAGGAGGCTGTGAGATTGTGAGGGCTGGAGTTCCTTATCGCATGGAGTCAGCAGCCTTCTGGGCTGAGGTGTTTCTGTCCTTCGGTGTCACAGGCTGGCTCTCGTGCGTCCTTCCTTCGGCTTCTCCCCACCGGCATCCACGCAGAGAATACACGACCTCTATCGAATGCTTGTAAGGGGCCCCTGTTCCCAGCATTTCACCTGTCAATGTCACTTAAGCCTTAAACAGCCTCTGATGAGGTTCTGATAGTGTCCTCCTTGGCCTGCTGGAAGGCCCAGAGCTGAAGGACGACTGGGCACTGGGCTCTTGGGACGGTCACAGGCTGTCACCTGGCCAGGGCAGACCCCTTCCTCTCACTGGGCCTTCTGGTGCCCTGAGTCCCTCCTGCTTTCTGCCACAGACTTGGGAGGGAGCGTGAGCTGCATCCAACAGGCTGCAGGAGGTCCCGACCTCTGATCACCCAAGACCAGACAGAGGCAGTGCGTCGGCTGCAGTAAAGGCCTAGCGACCTGGGTGGGCATGGGGCACCCGCTCCTACTTTGGCATTAGAGGTCATGCCACTGCTTGTCTTTGCCATTCTACCAAGTGTCCTGGGAGGACTCGCTCCTCACGTGGGTCACGTGTCTCCAGTCCATTAATAGCTGGTTGGAAGTGAGTCCTGGTCCAGCCCTGTGAGAAGCCGGGGGACCGGCCCCTCGTTTCCTCGTGGACTCAGGGCCCCTCATTTCCTCGTGGACTCAGGGCCCCTCGTTTCCTCGTGGACTCAGGGTACCTCATCCTCATGGACTCAGGGCCCCACATAACGACATGCCTGGCCTTCCTGGACCCATGCGCTCACTCCAGAAGAAAGTTTGCTTTGAGCTCGCCTGGTGGGCACGATGCCCCTGAACATCTAACCATCTGTTGACATTTCCACCACCAGAAACTTCCTCCAGGCAGCGCCCAGCCAGTGCTCCAAAGAGGTGCAGAATCTCTGAGAAAGTATGTGGCCCACAGTCACCAGCGAACAACATTTTTAGGACCTTGTTTGAGCCACCAGCTTGGAGAAGGCAGGGGTCCAGAATAAATCAAATCCTCAGAACTGTCAGACGGTGGCGGCTCGGTCAAACCTCGGTCAAAAGACGCTTTGGCCAAAGTCAACAGAGAGCGGCAGGGACTTGCTTTTGCTGGACCCTCCGCAAGACCACACAGGGAGTGAACAATGTTGCCTCCAACTTTCCCGTGAGGTGAGAATTCTTCTTATCCAGATGAGAAGGTGCAGGCCCAGGGCAGGTGTGTGTGGCCAGGACGGGGATGGAGCCCTCACGCGGCCTCGAGATCAGCACCCGGGCGTCAGCTCTCTCCATGACACGTCGCAACGGCTCCACGCCTGTGCTGGTATGTTAGTTTCCCCGCTCAGACTTAGGTCAAATGGTCTCTTAATTACGGGAGATTTAGTCACTCCTGACATCGGCGTGTGTGGTTCAAGCAGCCCGAGGGGAAGAGACAAGGCCTCCTTTATGCAGACTCCGCAGTCCTCAGAGGACTGGACACAGCCCTGGCCTGCTGCTGTCTGCCGTGCCTTTTGCTCCCTGGGCTTCACTCCTTGGTCTGTACCTTGAATATAGTAAGATCCGTTTGCACATTTTGCTCTTATGCCTGACACCAAAGGAAGAGAAGACAGTAGTTTAAAGCTCCCAATGTTTTTCATGTTCTGAGCCTTAGGTCTCCCACATGGTAGAGAATCAACAAATATCAGAGGACCCCAGACTTGGCCCGAGATGAAACAGCTTTGAGGCTTCCAGGGATCCCTCAGAAGGCTGCACCCAGGCTGGCCACATGTGAAAACATGGTGGCAAAACATGGTGGCTGCTTTCTTCTCTGCTCACTGTGGTTTTCTCAGAGCTCTAAGCTGGTTTATTCCATGACATGGAGGGGTTCTCTCCGATGTCTCCGCTTGTCCAGTGTGTGACAAGAGTTGAGAAGTGGGGAGACACAGGACGCACACTGAATGCAGGTGGTCTCACCCGCCTCACTCAGGATGTACGTCTTGCCTGGCTAGGCTTGGCCTCCTGTGCACTGTGCGCCCCTCCAAATGAAGCATGACCCTTGCTCCCCCACCTAATTGGTGGTTCTCTGCCCCCACAAGCTCAGCCAACTGCTTCCCTGACACATGCAGGTCCCAGCCTGGAGGAGACGGAGCAACAAGGCCGAGTGGGGATGAACGCTGGCTTTCTGGTCCACCTTTGCCTCATGCAAATGCTTCTCTATCCTTTATGACTGAGATCCTGGAGCAGGGAATCACCTAGTCTTAATGACCATAAAGTGGAGAAGGAGCAGGGAGAGGCTGAGACCATTGCTGCAAGCTCTTGGTGTCCCTGACGGAGTGAGAGAGGCGGGATACGTGCCTGGGGTGGGCCTGAGGACGCTGCTTTCTCCTCTGCCTGCCTGGGGCCCAGCGGGGGTCATGGGACCCAGGACTGTCTCTGCAGCTCTAGCTGTAAACATCCAGGAGCAGCTGTGACCTGGAAGTCATCCAGAACTCAGCACAGAGGCCTCCAGAAGTCCCTGCCTTCAGACAAGGACAGGTGCTTGCTCTCCCAGTGGCTGGCACTGTTAAAACAGACTTTTTTTCTATAGCCAACATCATAACGAATGAGGAAATACTCAATAACTCCCCCTAAAATGGGGAGAAACGGAAGGGTTTCTGGATTTGTTTTCGTCTCTTCCAGTCACATTGGGCTGGGAGGTTCCAGTCAGTGCGAAGAGACGAGGAAAAGAAAAGTACAAAGATTGGAAATAAATTAGTAAAATTACCCTCATTTACAGGTGAAATGAGATGGTGGATCCTAAGGGATCCACAAAAAAATCAGCTTGAACCAATAAGTGAATTTTGCGACATCACAGGACACCAAGTCAATACACAAAGATCATTGTATTTCTATATACTACTGATGACTAATTTAAAATGAAGTTAAAAATACTATCTATAATAGTAAAATCAAATACTTAGGGATAAATTTCACAATACATGTGCAAAACCTCTACACCAAAAATCATCTGAGAGATACATCTCTAAACATACCATGTCTACTTCTTCACAAGTTGATCTAATCGTTCCATGAAATCTCAGTTGGAGTCCCTGTGGACTTTTCCTCTAAATTAACAAGATGGTTTAGAAGTTCATGGAGAAGTGAAGGTCTAAGGGCAGCCACAGCCATCTGGGCAGGACCAGCACCATCTGAAGAGCTGGCAAGGGTGGTGACAGAGCTGCCATGTTCATGGCAGATCTCACAGCAGTAAGACCATAAAGAAATAGGTCACCGGAATAGAGCAGAGAGTCCGGAAGTAGGCTGACAGGCACCATCCCATGGTTTTCAACACGCGGGCCAAAGCTGCAGGGGAAAGATGGAGCCGAAATAACTGGGTATCAGGCCAGGCACAATGGGGCTCATGCCTGTGGTCCCAGCAGTTCGGGATGCCAAGGTGGGAGGATTGCTTGGGCCCAGAAGTTTGGGACCAGCGTGGGTAACGTCATAAGACTCTGTGTCTCCACACAGAGACATAGGCCGGGCATGGAGGTGCACACGGAGGCAGGAGGATCCCTTGAGCCCGGGAGTCTGAGGCTGCAGTAAGCTGAGATCACAGCTTGGGTGATAGAGTGAGGTCCTGTCTCTAAAATATAAAATATATAAATAAAAAGACCCTGGATATCCACATGGACAGAAAAAAGAATCTTGACTCCCCCTTCTCATACCTTCGAAACTGAGAGGTTAGGCAAGGGTTTCATAGAGAAGACACAAGCCATAAACTAGAAGACTGATAAACTGCAGTATAACGTATGAGGGCAACGAGAGTGACTTCACGCTGGAGAAACCCGGCCAGGTTGCCGAGGTCAACATCGGCAGTGAGCCTGAGCCGGGCCAAGGCAGCCCCTGACGTGGTGCGATGGGAAGCGCCTCGTTCTGCTCTTCCTCCGTGAAGCCCACAGCCAGAATCTGGACATGAAAAACAGCCTTCATACGAATCCCAACAGACAGACACTCCCCCAAATACCTGAGCCCAACTTCTCAGAACTTTCAAGATCGTAGAAAACAGGGAAGGTCTGAGAAACTGTCACAGCCAAGAGAGGCCTTGGGAGACGTGACGAACACCTGTCACGCGGGATCCTGGACAGGATCCTGGCCCAGAAAACGGCCACCCGAGGAACATGGAGGAAACCAAACGAACTGTGGGCTTGAGTTAATGATTATGTAGGAACGTTTGTTCACTAATTCTGGCAAATGTACCAAACTGACATAAGGCATTAATAATAAGGAAACCGTGTGAAGTATATGGGAACCCGGCACTCTCTTTATAACAATTCTGTGAACTCAAAATGGCTCTAAAATAAAAAAACTTCATTTTAAAAAACCAGCCACAGAAGAAGGAGGGAGATTGATAAATTGGACTTCAAGAAAATGAGAAATCGTTGGGTGGAAATGCACACAGCAGGTACACCTGATGAAAGACTTGCATGAAGAATGTACCAGCAGCTCTGGAAACCCAACAACAAACAGATTCTACCTGATTCTAAAAAACGGAAAACAGCCTTGGATAACACTTCGGAAGATACACAAACACTGACGAGTTTGAGGAAAGGTGCTCAGCCTCGTAGTGATCAGGATGAGTTTGAGGAAGGCACTCAGCCTCGTGGTGATCAGGATGAGTTTGAGGAAGGCACTCAGCCTCGTGGTGATCAGGATGAGTTTGAGGAAGGCACTCAGCCTCATAATAATCAGGACGAGTTTGAGGAAGGCGCTCAGCCTCGTGGTGATCAGGACGTGGAACTGGAAATCTCCGTGGCAGCCCCTGCACACCCGCCGGGGTGGAGGCGGAAAGGCCGACAACACGAAGGTGAGGCTTATGCCGGGGAACTGGATCCTCGTTGCCTCTGGGGGGCCTGGAATGTGGCCTCCACTTAGGACAATGGCTTGGAAAAGCCTAAAATCCCGTGTATTTCTACATCCTAGTGACGCTGCATACCATGGGGGTGAGCACTCCCGGGCTGGGGATGCCACCGGGTCCTCGGGGCCCGTTCATTTCATGCGACAGGAGACTGAGGTCTAGAGGGAGGCAACAGCCAAGGATGGCCTGGATCCAACGCCTCACACAAGCCACCGTGGCTGCCTCCTTCTCTGGCCCCCCCCATCTTCCCTCCTTCTTCTCCCCCTTGTCCCCCTTCTCCCTCTCCCACCCCCCTCCTCTCCCTCCTCCTCCTCATCCGTTCTCCTCCTTGTCCCTCTCTTCCTCATCCCCCTCCTTGTCATTCTCCTCTTCCTCCTAGTCCTCCTCCTCCTCATCCTCCTCCTTGTCCTCTTCTTCCTCCTAGTCATCCCCCTCCTCCTCCTAATTCTCCTCCTCTCCCTCCCCCTTGTCCTCCTCGTCTTCCTTTTCTTGGTCTTCTTCTGTCCCAGTGCTTTCAAACTCTGGGTCTCCAATGACATGGAAGAGTTAAACGGAGGAACGCCGGCTCAGCCAAGCCCCTGGAGACTCCTACTTGATATGGGCAGTTTAAAACCACTTTTCCATTACATTTTTCTGTGACAACTCTTTTCATGGAGAACGAAAAGACTCTCGTTAAGTGTTGCTGTTCAGAAGTGTTGGTGGTCGTTGCTAACACGAGATCCAACAAGGTAAATGCCAGGAGCCATCTGCAAGGGGTAATACCTCATTCTGCTTTTGCCTAAATGATGCTGCATCCCTTTACCTCTCTGCTGCCGCCCTTCGGTGCTGGGGGCCTGTGCCACCCAGTGACCGGTTAAATCAGCTTGGGGAAGAGCTCTGTTGAGGCTTGTCCTGCTTAGCAAGGGAAACTTAAGAGTCTCAGCATCCTGGTCATGGAATGCTACGTTAGCTCTGTCCGAGGTTTGAGACTGAGACGGGCAGACCATTTTAAAGACAGGCTGCATCCAGCCTCCCATGACAGAGCCTCGTGGGAAGGGGAAGGGTGGTGAGCAGGGTCTTGGGGATTTTCTATCCTGAGCCTTCCATGTTGGGGCTTCTTGGAGACAGGGGAGGGCCACAGCCTCAGTGACTGGCCATTGGCCAAAATACTCATTAAAAAGCTGGGGCCAGCCCAGGTTGAGGGCCTGACCCTCTGAGTCTGCGGGGCCCAACTGCTCCTCAATGGCTGCTGCTGGACAGGGAACAGCCTGGCACCAGGTGAAGCATCCCTGACTCCTCAGGGAGAGACGAGGGAGGAGGCCGCATGTCTGAAAGGCCAAGGTAAGAGCCCACAGCCCTGCAGGTCTTCCTGCATTTCCAGCCGTAATGGCCACGATCACCACGGTCTGGACTGTCTGAAGAAGGTCTTTTCACAGGCTCGGCTTGGCTGGAATCTGACCTGTGAAGCCTTTGGGTCAGTCGCAGGAATTATCAAGCACCTGCCACGCCTGGAAGAGTTGGACTCGGGAGGCAGAGGGCCTGCCTGGTGTCAGGCGAAGGGATGATAAATGTACCCCTCTGTTTTGTCACTTTCTCACGGCCTCTCTGGCCGCCCTGGCCGCCTGTCTGTCCTACCCAGCCCTTCTCTGATGAGCCGTCCTGGTGCTTTGTCTCTGCTCACCTGGGCTCGAGGCTGTAAACAGCAGGAGGTTCCATCCCAGGCGAGCTGTGCCATGGTGACCGAAGGTCTCAGGGAGCAGAATAAGTCTGGGTGGGTTGAGCTGGGAGTTTCGAAGCTGCAGGAAGCTGGGATCGCAGCCTCATGGTGCAGAGAGAAGCCTTCGCTCAGCGGCGTGGGGAAGCCCCTTGTTGAGTCTAGGCAGGGGGGAGGGTACCGCCGCCTCTCCCAGCAGCAGGCTCCCAGGAGGCAGTGCCGTCACGGGGCCCCGCTGGCAGAAGCCTGAAAAGTCCAACAGGGAAACCTCCAAGGTAGTGTCTAACACCAGTCCTCGAGGCAGCTGCTGCTCCAGCTGTGCTCACCTGGAGTGGAGGCGCCAACGGCACCCGGTGTGGGAGAGGTCGAGGCCGACCCTCTGCCCCATCCTAGACCAGCTGTACGAGACAACAGCTCACACCAGCTGCCCAGAATCATGGCCCCCCGCCAGCCTTCAGCAGGCCTCCTCTCTTCCCATCCCAGCACCCCTCCCCTCTGTGACAGGAGGACCAGCAGGTGCGCTCTGAGGCCCGACCTCCTCCACCTCAACCCTGAGAACCTGCTCCAGCTGCCCTCCCAGCTCCTGACCACACACGGGCTTTGCTCCCACACCAGCCTCTTTGGGGAAAGTGCGGGGAGGGGCCTGCTCCAGGCTCTGGGACATGTGGGGAAAGTGGGGGAGGGGCCTGTTCCAGGCTCTGGGACATTTGGCTTCGGCTGTAGCCTGTGTCCAAGGGAAGAAACCCTGAAGGTGGGTTCCCACCAGGTGTGCACACCCTAATCCACGCCCCCAGGGTACATTGCCTTCCAGGCAAGAGGCGCTCTGTGGACAGAGTCGGGACAAGTGTCTAGAGATTAGGAGGTGCTCGGGCCCGTATGAGAGGGAGACAGCAAGTTCAGAGAGGCCATGGGACAACACCAGCTCAGACAGAGCAGAGGCCGTGCAGCTGTCCTGGGTGCTGAGCAGCTGCAGAGGCCGGCGGAGGCATGGAGCAGGTGTTCTCCTGCAGCCTCCAGAGGGACCAGCCCTGCCGACGCCCTGGCTTTGGCCCAGTGAAACTCATTTCGGACTTCTGACCTCCAGCACCACAAGAGAAGAAATCTGCACTGGTTTAAACCACTGAATTTGTGGTATCTGTTTCAGCAGCAGTGGGAGAGGGCAAATGCTCTCCAGCTTGGCACCTGCAGCCCAGCTCAAAGGAGGCAGCACTTTTATCAATTCATCTCTGGAGGTGGGTGACCAGCAGGTGGGACAAGTGGATGCACAATCCAATGTCAGATGATGGCACCGAGTTGCTGTGCCCACCGTGAACACGTGTGTGACTCAGACGATGGCACGGAGTCGCTGTGCCCACTGTAAACACGTGTGTGACTCAGACGATGGCACAGAGTCGCGGTGCCCACCGTCAACACGTGTGTGACTCAGACGATGGCACGGAGTCACTGTGCCCACCGTCAACACGTGTGTGACTCAGACGATGGCACGGAGTCGCGGTGCCCACCGTAAACACGTGTGTGTGACTCAGACGATGGCACGGAGTCGCTGTGCCCACCGTAAACACGTGTGTGTGACTCAGACGATGACACGGAGTCGCTGTGCCCATGGTAAGCACCTGTGTGTGACTGGATCTCAGACGATGGCACTGAGTCGCTGTGCCCACCATAAACACGTGTGTGTGACTCAGACGATGGCACGGAGTTGCTGTGCCCATGGTAAACACGTGTGTGTGACTGGATCTCAGACGATGGCACCGAGTTGCTGTGCCCACGGTAAACACCTATCTGTGACTGGGTCTCAGACGATGGCACCGAGTCGCTGTGCCCACGGTAAACACCTATCTGTGACTGGGTCTCAGACGATGGCACCGAGTCGCTGTGCCCATCGTAAGCACATGTGTGTGACTCAGACGATGGCACTGAGTCGCTGTGCCCACCGTAAGCACCTGTGTGTGACTGGATCTCAGACGATGGCACTGAGTCGCTGTGCCCACCATAAACACGTGTGTGACTGGGTCTCAGACGATGGCACCGAGTCACTGTGCCCACAGTAAACACCTGTGTGTGACTCAGACGATGGCACCGAGTCGCTGTGCCCACCGTAAGCACCTGTGTGTGACTGGGTCTCCATCTCCCGGGGCTGCCACCTGACCCCAGGCAGCCAGAGCTTTCCTCGCCCGGTTCTGTGGGAGGCCCCA
>NW_022328155.1:0-26864 GCF_002776525.5 Piliocolobus tephrosceles | reverse complement strand
TGGGGCCTCCCACAGAACCGGGCGAGGAAAGCTCTGGCTGCCTGGGGTCAGGTGGCAGCCCCGGGAGATGGAGACCCAGTCACACACAGGTGCTTACGGTGGGCACAGCGACTCGGTGCCATCGTCTGAGTCACACACAGGTGTTTACTGTGGGCACAGTGACTCGGTGCCATCGTCTGAGACCCAGTCACACACGTGTTTATGGTGGGCACAGCGACTCAGTGCCATCGTCTGAGATCCAGTCACACACAGGTGCTTACGGTGGGCACAGCGACTCAGTGCCATCGTCTGAGTCACACACATGTGCTTACGATGGGCACAGCGACTCGGTGCCATCGTCTGAGACCCAGTCACAGATAGGTGTTTACCGTGGGCACAGCGACTCGGTGCCATCGTCTGAGACCCAGTCACAGATAGGTGTTTACCGTGGGCACAGCAACTCGGTGCCATCGTCTGAGATCCAGTCACACACACGTGTTTACCATGGGCACAGCAACTCCGTGCCATCGTCTGAGTCACACACACGTGTTTATGGTGGGCACAGCGACTCAGTGCCATCGTCTGAGATCCAGTCACACACAGGTGCTTACCATGGGCACAGCGACTCCGTGTCATCGTCTGAGTCACACACACGTGTTTACGGTGGGCACAGCGACTCCGTGCCATCGTCTGAGTCACACACACGTGTTTACGGTGGGCACCGCGACTCCGTGCCATCGTCTGAGTCACACACGTGTTGACGGTGGGCACAGTGACTCCGTGCCATCGTCTGAGTCACACACGTGTTGACGGTGGGCACCGCGACTCTGTGCCATCGTCTGAGTCACACACGTGTTTACAGTGGGCACAGCGACTCCGTGCCATCGTCTGAGTCACACACGTGTTCACGGTGGGCACAGCAACTCGGTGCCATCATCTGACATTGGATTGTGCATCCACTTGTCCCACCTGCTGGTCACCCACCTCCAGAGATGAATTGATAAAAGTGCTGCCTCCTTTGAGCTGGGCTGCAGGTGCCAAGCTGGAGAGCATTTGCCCTCTCCCACTGCTGCTGAAACAGATACCACAAATTCAGTGGTTTAAACCAGTGCAGATTTCTTCTCTTGTGGTGCTGGAGGTCAGAAGTCCGAAATGAGTTTCACTGGGCCAAAGCCAGGGCGTCGGCAGGGCTGGTCCCTCTGGAGGCTGCAGGAGAACACCTGCTCCATGCCTCCGCCGGCCTCTGCAGCTGCTCAGCACCCAGGACAGCTGCACGGCCTCTGCTCTGTCTGAGCTGGTGTTGTCCCATGGCCTCTCTGAACTTGCTGTCTCCCTCTCATACGGGCCCGAGCACCTCCTAATCTCTAGACACTTGTCCCGACTCTGTCCACAGAGCGCCTCTTGCCTGGAAGGCAATGTACCCTGGGGGCGTGGATTAGGGTGTGCACACCTGGTGGGAACCCACCTTCAGGGTTTCTTCCCTTGGACACAGGCTACAGCCGAAGCCAAATGTCCCAGAGCCTGGAACAGGCCCCTCCCCCACTTTCCCCACATGTCCCAGAGCCTGGAGCAGGCCCCTCCCCGCACTTTCCCCAAAGAGGCTGGTGTGGGAGCAAAGCCCGTGTGTGGTCAGGAGCTGGGAGGGCAGCTGGAGCAGGTTCTCAGGGTTGAGGTGGAGGAGGTCGGGCCTCAGAGCGCACCTGCTGGTCCTCCTGTCACAGAGGGGAGGGGTGCTGGGATGGGAAGAGAGGAGGCCTGCTGAAGGCTGGCGGGGGGCCATGATTCTGGGCAGCTGGTGTGAGCTGTTGTCTCGTACAGCTGGTCTAGGATGGGGCAGAGGGTCGGCCTCGACCTCTCCCACACCGGGTGCCGTTGGCGCCTCCACTCCAGGTGAGCACAGCTGGAGCAGCAGCTGCCTCGAGGACTGGTGTTAGACACTACCTTGGAGGTTTCCCTGTTGGACTTTTCAGGCTTCTGCCAGCGGGGCCCCGTGACGGCACTGCCTCCTGGGAGCCTGCTGCTGGGAGAGGCGGCGGTACCCTCCCCCCTGCCTAGACTCAACAAGGGGCTTCCCCACGCCGCTGAGCGAAGGCTTCTCTCTGCACCATGAGGCTGCGATCCCAGCTTCCTGCAGCTTCGAAACTCCCAGCTCAACCCACCCAGACTTATTCTGCTCCCTGAGACCTTCGGTCACCATGGCACAGCTCGCCTGGGATGGAACCTCCTGCTGTTTACAGCCTCGAGCCCAGGTGAGCAGAGACAAAGCACCAGGACGGCTCATCAGAGAAGGGCTGGGTAGGACAGACAGGCGGCCAGGGCGGCCAGAGAGGCCGTGAGAAAGTGACAAAACAGAGGGGTACATTTATCATCCCTTCGCCTGACACCAGGCAGGCCCTCTGCCTCCCGAGTCCAACTCTTCCAGGCGTGGCAGGTGCTTGATAATTCCTGCGACTGACCCAAAGGCTTCACAGGTCAGATTCCAGCCAAGCCGAGCCTGTGAAAAGACCTTCTTCAGACAGTCCAGACCGTGGTGATCGTGGCCATTACGGCTGGAAATGCAGGAAGACCTGCAGGGCTGTGGGCTCTTACCTTGGCCTTTCAGACATGCGGCCTCCTCCCTCGTCTCTCCCTGAGGAGTCAGGGATGCTTCACCTGGTGCCAGGCTGTTCCCTGTCCAGCAGCAGCCATTGAGGAGCAGTTGGGCCCCGCAGACTCAGAGGGTCAGGCCCTCAACCTGGGCTGGCCCCAGCTTTTTAATGAGTATTTTGGCCAATGGCCAGTCACTGAGGCTGTGGCCCTCCCCTGTCTCCAAGAAGCCCCAACATGGAAGGCTCAGGATAGAAAATCCCCAAGACCCTGCTCACCACCCTTCCCCTTCCCACGAGGCTCTGTCATGGGAGGCTGGATGCAGCCTGTCTTTAAAATGGTCTGCCCGTCTCAGTCTCAAACCTCGGACAGAGCTAACGTAGCATTCCATGACCAGGATGCTGAGACTCTTAAGTTTCCCTTGCTAAGCAGGACAAGCCTCAACAGAGCTCTTCCCCAAGCTGATTTAACCGGTCACTGGGTGGCACAGGCCCCCAGCACCGAAGGGCGGCAGCAGAGAGGTAAAGGGATGCAGCATCATTTAGGCAAAAGCAGAATGAGGTATTACCCCTTGCAGATGGCTCCTGGCATTTACCTTGTTGGATCTCGTGTTAGCAACGACCACCAACACTTCTGAACAGCAACACTTAACGAGAGTCTTTTCGTTCTCCATGAAAAGAGTTGTCACAGAAAAATGTAATGGAAAAGTGGTTTTAAACTGCCCATATCAAGTAGGAGTCTCCAGGGGCTTGGCTGAGCCGGCGTTCCTCCGTTTAACTCTTCCATGTCATTGGAGACCCAGAGTTTGAAAGCACTGGGACAGAAGAAGACCAAGAAAAGGAAGACGAGGAGGACAAGGGGGAGGGAGAGGAGGAGAATTAGGAGGAGGAGGGGGATGACTAGGAGGAAGAAGAGGACAAGGAGGAGGATGAGGAGGAGGAGGACTAGGAGGAAGAGGAGAATGACAAGGAGGGGGATGAGGAAGAGAGGGACAAGGAGGAGAACGGATGAGGAGGAGGAGGGAGAGGAGGGGGGTGGGAGAGGGAGAAGGGGGACAAGGGGGAGAAGAAGGAGGGAAGATGGGGGGGGCCAGAGAAGGAGGCAGCCACGGTGGCTTGTGTGAGGCGTTGGATCCAGGCCATCCTTGGCTGTTGCCTCCCTCTAGACCTCAGTCTCCTGTCGCATGAAATGAACGGGCCCCGAGGACCCGGTGGCATCCCCAGCCCGGGAGTGCTCACCCCCATGGTATGCAGCGTCACTAGGATGTAGAAATACACGGGATTTTAGGCTTTTCCAAGCCATTGTCCTAAGTGGAGGCCACATTCCAGGCCCCCCAGAGGCAACGAGGATCCAGTTCCCCGGCATAAGCCTCACCTTCGTGTTGTCGGCCTTTCCGCCTCCACCCCGGCGGGTGTGCAGGGGCTGCCACGGAGATTTCCAGTTCCACGTCCTGATCACCACGAGGCTGAGCGCCTTCCTCAAACTCGTCCTGATTATTATGAGGCTGAGTGCCTTCCTCAAACTCATCCTGATCACCACGAGGCTGAGTGCCTTCCTCAAACTCATCCTGATCACCACGAGGCTGAGTGCCTTCCTCAAACTCATCCTGATCACTACGAGGCTGAGCACCTTTCCTCAAACTCGTCAGTGTTTGTGTATCTTCCGAAGTGTTATCCAAGGCTGTTTTCCGTTTTTTAGAATCAGGTAGAATCTGTTTGTTGTTGGGTTTCCAGAGCTGCTGGTACATTCTTCATGCAAGTCTTTCATCAGGTGTACCTGCTGTGTGCATTTCCACCCAACGATTTCTCATTTTCTTGAAGTCCAATTTATCAATCTCCCTCCTTCTTCTGTGGCTGGTTTTTTAAAATGAAGTTTTTTTATTTTAGAGCCATTTTGAGTTCACAGAATTGTTATAAAGAGAGTGCCGGGTTCCCATATACTTCACACGGTTTCCTTATTATTAATGCCTTATGTCAGTTTGGTACATTTGCCAGAATTAGTGAACAAACGTTCCTACATAATCATTAACTCAAGCCCACAGTTCGTTTGGTTTCCTCCATGTTCCTCGGGTGGCCGTTTTCTGGGCCAGGATCCTGTCCAGGATCCCGCGTGACAGGTGTTCGTCACGTCTCCCAAGGCCTCTCTTGGCTGTGACAGTTTCTCAGACCTTCCCTGTTTTCTACGATCTTGAAAGTTCTGAGAAGTTGGGCTCAGGTATTTGGGGGAGTGTCTGTCTGTTGGGATTCGTATGAAGGCTGTTTTTCATGTCCAGATTCTGGCTGTGGGCTTCACGGAGGAAGAGCAGAACGAGGCGCTTCCCATCGCACCACGTCAGGGGCTGCCTTGGCCCGGCTCAGGCTCACTGCCGATGTTGACCTCGGCAACCTGGCCGGGTTTCTCCAGCGTGAAGTCACTCTCGTTGCCCTCATACGTTATACTGCAGTTTATCAGTCTTCTAGTTTATGGCTTGTGTCTTCTCTATGAAACCCTTGCCTAACCTCTCAGTTTCGAAGGTATGAGAAGGGGGAGTCAAGATTCTTTTTTCTGTCCATGTGGATATCCAGGGTCTTTTTATTTATATATTTTATATTTTAGAGACAGGACCTCACTCTATCACCCAAGCTGTGATCTCAGCTTACTGCAGCCTCAGACTCCCGGGCTCAAGGGATCCTCCTGCCTCCGTGTGCACCTCCATGCCCGGCCTATGTCTCTGTGTGGAGACACAGAGTCTTATGACGTTACCCACGCTGGTCCCAAACTTCTGGGCCCAAGCAATCCTCCCACCTTGGCATCCCGAACTGCTGGGACCACAGGCATGAGCCCCATTGTGCCTGGCCTGATACCCAGTTATTTCGGCTCCATCTTTCCCCTGCAGCTTTGGCCCGCGTGTTGAAAACCATGGGATGGTGCCTGTCAGCCTACTTCCGGACTCTCTGCTCTATTCCGGTGACCTATTTCTTTATGGTCTTACTGCTGTGAGATCTGCCATGAACATGGCAGCTCTGTCACCACCCTTGCCAGCTCTTCAGATGGTGCTGGTCCTGCCCAGATGGCTGTGGCTGCCCTTAGACCTTCACTTCTCCATGAACTTCTAAACCATCTTGTTAATTTAGAGGAAAAGTCCACAGGGACTCCAACTGAGATTTCATGGAACGATTAGATCAACTTGTGAAGAAGTAGACATGGTATGTTTAGAGATGTATCTCTCAGATGATTTTTGGTGTAGAGGTTTTGCACATGTATTGTGAAATTTATCCCTAAGTATTTGATTTTACTATTATAGATAGTATTTTTAACTTCATTTTAAATTAGTCATCAGTAGTATATAGAAATACAATGATCTTTGTGTATTGACTTGGTGTCCTGTGATGTCGCAAAATTCACTTATTGGTTCAAGCTGATTTTTTTGTGGATCCCTTAGGATCCACCATCTCATTTCACCTGTAAATGAGGGTAATTTTACTAATTTATTTCCAATCTTTGTACTTTTCTTTTCCTCGTCTCTTCGCACTGACTGGAACCTCCCAGCCCAATGTGACTGGAAGAGACGAAAACAAATCCAGAAACCCTTCCGTTTCTCCCCATTTTAGGGGGAGTTATTGAGTATTTCCTCATTCGTTATGATGTTGGCTATAGAAAAAAAGTCTGTTTTAACAGTGCCAGCCACTGGGAGAGCAAGCACCTGTCCTTGTCTGAAGGCAGGGACTTCTGGAGGCCTCTGTGCTGAGTTCTGGATGACTTCCAGGTCACAGCTGCTCCTGGATGTTTACAGCTAGAGCTGCAGAGACAGTCCTGGGTCCCATGACCCCCGCTGGGCCCCAGGCAGGCAGAGGAGAAAGCAGCGTCCTCAGGCCCACCCCAGGCACGTATCCCGCCTCTCTCACTCCGTCAGGGACACCAAGAGCTTGCAGCAATGGTCTCAGCCTCTCCCTGCTCCTTCTCCACTTTATGGTCATTAAGACTAGGTGATTCCCTGCTCCAGGATCTCAGTCATAAAGGATAGAGAAGCATTTGCATGAGGCAAAGGTGGACCAGAAAGCCAGCGTTCATCCCCACTCGGCCTTGTTGCTCCGTCTCCTCCAGGCTGGGACCTGCATGTGTCAGGGAAGCAGTTGGCTGAGCTTGTGGGGGCAGAGAACCACCAATTAGGTGGGGGAGCAAGGGTCATGCTTCATTTGGAGGGGCGCACAGTGCACAGGAGGCCAAGCCTAGCCAGGCAAGACGTACATCCTGAGTGAGGCGGGTGAGACCACCTGCATTCAGTGTGCGTCCTGTGTCTCCCCACTTCTCAACTCTTGTCACACACTGGACAAGCGGAGACATCGGAGAGAACCCCTCCATGTCATGGAATAAACCAGCTTAGAGCTCTGAGAAAACCACAGTGAGCAGAGAAGAAAGCAGCCACCATGTTTTGCCACCATGTTTTCACATGTGGCCAGCCTGGGTGCAGCCTTCTGAGGGATCCCTGGAAGCCTCAAAGCTGTTTCATCTCGGGCCAAGTCTGGGGTCCTCTGATATTTGTTGATTCTCTACCATGTGGGAGACCTAAGGCTCAGAACATGAAAAACATTGGGAGCTTTAAACTACTGTCTTCTCTTCCTTTGGTGTCAGGCATAAGAGCAAAATGTGCAAACGGATCTTACTATATTCAAGGTACAGACCAAGGAGTGAAGCCCAGGGAGCAAAAGGCACGGCAGACAGCAGCAGGCCAGGGCTGTGTCCAGTCCTCTGAGGACTGCGGAGTCTGCATAAAGGAGGCCTTGTCTCTTCCCCTCGGGCTGCTTGAACCACACACGCCGATGTCAGGAGTGACTAAATCTCCCGTAATTAAGAGACCATTTGACCTAAGTCTGAGCGGGGAAACTAACATACCAGCACAGGCGTGGAGCCGTTGCGACGTGTCATGGAGAGAGCTGACGCCCGGGTGCTGATCTCGAGGCCGCGTGAGGGCTCCATCCCCGTCCTGGCCACACACACCTGCCCTGGGCCTGCACCTTCTCATCTGGATAAGAAGAATTCTCACCTCACGGGAAAGTTGGAGGCAACATTGTTCACTCCCTGTGTGGTCTTGCGGAGGGTCCAGCAAAAGCAAGTCCCTGCCGCTCTCTGTTGACTTTGGCCAAAGCGTCTTTTGACCGAGGTTTGACCGAGCCGCCACCGTCTGACAGTTCTGAGGATTTGATTTATTCTGGACCCCTGCCTTCTCCAAGCTGGTGGCTCAAACAAGGTCCTAAAAATGTTGTTCGCTGGTGACTGTGGGCCACATACTTTCTCAGAGATTCTGCACCTCTTTGGAGCACTGGCTGGGCGCTGCCTGGAGGAAGTTTCTGGTGGTGGAAATGTCAACAGATGGTTAGATGTTCAGGGGCATCGTGCCCACCAGGCGAGCTCAAAGCAAACTTTCTTCTGGAGTGAGCGCATGGGTCCAGGAAGGCCAGGCATGTCGTTATGTGGGGCCCTGAGTCCATGAGGATGAGGTACCCTGAGTCCACGAGGAAACGAGGGGCCCTGAGTCCACGAGGAAATGAGGGGCCCTGAGTCCACGAGGAAACGAGGGGCCGGTCCCCCGGCTTCTCACAGGGCTGGACCAGGACTCACTTCCAACCAGCTATTAATGGACTGGAGACACGTGACCCACGTGAGGAGCGAGTCCTCCCAGGACACTTGGTAGAATGGCAAAGACAAGCAGTGGCATGACCTCTAATGCCAAAGTAGGAGCGGGTGCCCCATGCCCACCCAGGTCGCTAGGCCTTTACTGCAGCCGACGCACTGCCTCTGTCTGGTCTTGGGTGATCAGAGGTCGGGACCTCCTGCAGCCTGTTGGATGCAGCTCACGCTCCCTCCCAAGTCTGTGGCAGAAAGCAGGAGGGACTCAGGGCACCAGAAGGCCCAGTGAGAGGAAGGGGTCTGCCCTGGCCAGGTGACAGCCTGTGACCGTCCCAAGAGCCCAGTGCCCAGTCGTCCTTCAGCTCTGGGCCTTCCAGCAGGCCAAGGAGGACACTATCAGAACCTCATCAGAGGCTGTTTAAGGCTTAAGTGACATTGACAGGTGAAATGCTGGGAACAGGGGCCCCTTACAAGCATTCGATAGAGGTCGTGTATTCTCTGCGTGGATGCCGGTGGGGAGAAGCCGAAGGAAGGACGCACGAGAGCCAGCCTGTGACACCGAAGGACAGAAACACCTCAGCCCAGAAGGCTGCTGACTCCATGCGATAAGGAACTCCAGCCCTCACAATCTCACAGCCTCCTGCCCCTGCCCCTTCCCCTGCCCCTGTGAGGTGGGAACCGTGATGTTCATTTCACACATGCAGAAACTCAGGGGGCTTAAGGGTGACTGAAGGATGCTACAGGCCTGGACTCGAATCTGTGTCTTTGCCTCCCAAGGCGACGCTCCTTCCATCAAATCCAGGGGGTCCCAGCTCTAGATTCTCCACCCAATCCCCATGGCCCCTACCCACCACCTCCTGTGGCTGCCTCAGCACCTCCAGCGAGAATCTGTGCATCCTTTCCAAGACTGCCTTTCCGACGCAGCCCCTGACCAGCACCCCTCCCATCACAGAATAGGACTCTTTCTCCTGGATTTCCTGCAGAAAGTTTCAGAATACTCTCCAGGTTTTCTGTGGGTGGATTCTCTCTCGGGATCTTTCTAAGCGAGTCCTGTGTTTCACCACAGTTCCCCCCACACGGCGGAGCGGCTGCACCATGGGGGGGGCTTGGTCCTCTTGCCCCATTCATGTGATGTCTGTTGTATGCATGCCAGGGTCCTGACGTCGGAGTCCCACACTGACGCACTCTTGCCGGTTTACAAACCCTCCCAGGACCGGGCCCACTTCCCTCTTCCAGGACAGGCTCTGGAGCTCCAGCTATTAACGGAAACCTTCCAGCCAGATCCCCAGCGGCCCCCAGCCTCCCACACCGCTGTGTCTTCACGGCCACAGCCCGACCACCGCACCGCTCCCCCTCGAGGACCGTGACGTTCCAGCCATTGTCTCTGTGGGCCCTGCAGGGTGTATTCCCATTTCCCCTTCAGTTGGGAGATTTTACCAAGGGCGTTTTTCTCTCCTGGCTCCAATGCCAGCGAGACCGTTCACAGCTGTGTCATTTTCAGTTTCTGAGCCTCAGCTTCCAGCACGGTTAACGGTGATTTCCTCCTCCTGCGTTGCTGTCGAACGAAGTGAGGTTAGGCACACACAAGGCAAGGACCTGCGTCTGGCAGGGAACAACATCCCGTTCGTCGGCTTGATTGCTTCCAGTTGTGTCTTCCCTCCTGTGTGTGAGATGGGAGCTCCAGGCCCCCCCAACAAAATACGCTTTTCCAGCTTCTAGATGCCAGCATTCCTCACTTCTTGCAATAAATCCCTATCGTAGTATCGTAGTTTAATCGTAGTACACATTTAAACACGTCATGGCACAATTCAAATCGACAACTCCGGATTATGCTTTTCAGGGCGCAGTTCGGTGGGACTGAGCACATTAGTGTGGTGCGCTGGGCACCACCGTCTATCTGCAGAACGTTCGCATCTTTCCATGAGCAGCTCTCCACTCCGCCTCCCCCAGCCCGTGACAACCTCCCTTCTACGTTTCGTCTCTCAGTTTGACCTGCTAGGTACTGAGGTCTCCTAGGCACTGAGATCTCCTAGGTACTGAGACCTCGTCGGTACTGAGGTCACCTCAGTACCTGAGACCTTCTAGGTGCTGAGACCTCCTAGGTCCTGAGACCTTCTAGGTACTGAGGTCTCCTAGGCACTGAGATCTCCTAGGTACTGAGACCTCGTCGGTACTGAGGTCCCCTAGGTACTGAGACCTCCTTGGTGCTGAGACCCCCTAGGTGCTGAGACCTCCTAGGTCCTGAGACCCTCTAAGTACTGAGACCTCCTTGTTGCTGAGGTCGCCTCAGTGCTGTGACCTCCTAGGTACTGAGGTCTCCTAGGCACGGAGATCTCCTAGGTACTGAGACCTCGTTGGTACTGAGGTCCCCCAGGTACTGAGACCTCCTCGGTGCTGAGACCTCCTAGGTACTGAGACCTCCTCGGTGCTGAGGTCGCCTCGGTGCTGAGACCTTCTAGGTGCTGAGACCTCCTAGGTCCTGAGACCTCCTAGGTACTGAGACCTCCTCGGTGCTGAGGTCGCCTAGGTACTGAGGCCTTCCCCTGTCGGAGGTGGGAAACTACTCGGTGGTGGAGCAGAACCAAGACCTTCCCCTGAGGGTGGTGGGCTGAGCCGTCTCTTCCTTTCTAGGGGTCTTCTATTCACGCCATCCATGAGAGACCCCCGTACTCTTCCCATGTAGCTGAAGGCACTTCGACTCAGTGTCGTCTTTGTTACTGTGATGTTGCCTGTTCAGGGTGTGCTGCAGTGTTCCGTGTTTCCAGCGTATCCAAGGAAACGTGTAGTGCCTAAGAGCATGAGTGCTGCAAAAAGGGTGGTTTGTTCCAACCCAAGCTTGACCGTTACTGGTTCTCTCCTATGGGTCCAGTTCACTAAACTTCTCTGTGCCTCAATTTCCTTGGCAGAAGAACAGGGACAGTAAATGTACCCGTCTGTGTGAGTGTTCAGGGCTGGGCTTAACTGAAAATTACCTTCCCATAGTCCTGGAGGCTGAAGTCTGAGATGTCGTCCCTCGGGCTGGTTCCTCCCGAAGCCCCTCTCCTTGGCTTGTGGATGCCATCTGGTGTGTGCTTATAGAGTCTTCTCACTGTGCCCAAGTATCCCTGGCATCTCTTCCCTCTCATGAGAACAGCAGGTTGCTTTAGGGCACACCCTGACAGCCTCGTTCTAACACTATGAGGCCAAATACACCCTCTTTTCCTGCCTCAGACCCTCTTCCCCTGCCTCAGACCCTTGTCTCCTGCCTCAGACCCGCTTCTCCTGCCTCAGACCCTCGTCTCCTGCCTCAGACCCTCATCTCCTGCCTCAGACCCGCTTCTCCTGCCTCAGGCCCTCGTCTCCTGCCTCAGACCCTCATCTCCTGCCTCAGACCCGCTTCTCCTGCCTCAGACCGTTGGGGAATCAGGAATGAGACGGCCCAGGCCACCCAGTGCGGGGCTGGAGCGGACAGACACTTCTTCCCGGGAGCAGGAATGGGGGGAACGCGGGCTGCCTGGGAGAGCAAAGGACCTAAACTCAAAGGGCCAGGAAGAGCCCGTCCGGAGTAGGGTCACCGTCCGTCCCCTGCCGGTTTGACTCCTGTTCCCAGTTCATGCCCCCAGTCGATAGATGAATATTTCTCCCTGTGGCCACTGGGAGCTGGATCGATCCTGGTCCCCACAAGCGACAGATGGATATTTCTCCGAGGGGCCTCCTGACATCGGCCTCGCTTTGGAGAACCTGCATTTAGTCAGATGAGAAATTTTTTTTAGAAAAATCTCTCCGTCCATGTGTTGTTTTCCAGATGACGTCAGCTTGAGGGAGTCATCGTCCCATTGGAAGGTACTTCAGATGCTATTTCCTGGAATCCTTCAGAACAAACCGCAGCACCACCAACAAGTGCGAACGCAGGCGTCCCGGGGGACACCTCCCACCGCCCCCCCAACACACCGGAACACAGGCCTCCGTGAAGAATGAGACACACGACACACCCCACTGCACACACACAGGCACACACACGCACACAAAACCTAGAACACAGTCCTGGAGGGGCAGCTCCCACCGCACCACACACCCACACACACTCCGACACCCAGCCCTTCTTGAAGAATAGCACCCACCCACTGCCTCCTCCAGCTCTGCCTTCCCAAGGCCCAGGTGTGTGGTTTTGGCGTTCGTGTTTCTCCGAACCTGTGACTTCTTCTGGCCTGGCCCACCCAGGTCTCCCACACAGCCGCTCCGAAGCCCCTGGACGTCCTCGTGAGCCTCAGGGTGGCCGCCGTCCAACGACGAGTGTCGTCTTCACGGATGTTGCTGGAACCTCACAAGGGGGCGGCCACCTCGGGAGGCTCTGCTGTGTGGACACCGGAGGCCGCCGAGTCTTTCTGAGCCGCTAACTCTGCACCTGGGAAGATGGGCACCTGGAGACTCCTCCCGGAGGCTGAGGGCCGGTGTCTGCCGCTGCCTGGGGAATCGCAAGAGGCAACCCTGCGTTCCTTTCCAGTGCTGCCGTAGGCTTCCTTGCTTGTGACCAGCTGTGGTGGAGGATTTGAGGCCACAGAAATTGGCCAACACCACTAGGCAGCGTTCGTGTCCTTCAGAGACAGCCTGGCCCTGAGACGGAACGTGGAGTGCCCTGGGCCACCAGAGTCCTTGTTCGTGCACCCCTTTACTCATTCTCTCAAGTGTCCTGAGAGACAGTAGACGAGACGCAGACACAGGGGAGGAAGCCATGTGGAGACAGAAGCAGAGACTGGAGTGACATGGCCACAAACCCAGGGACGCCTGGAGCCCCCGGGAGCTGCCAGAGGCAGGAAGGAGCCTCCCCCGGAGCCTGTGGAGGGAGCACAGCCCTGAGACTCCTGGACCTCAGACCCCTGGTCTCCAGGACGGGGAGCGGATGAGTCTCTGCGGTCAGTGCACCCCTCTGCCTGGTTTGGGGCCATCTATGGTGGCAGCCCCAGCTCAACCGTCCCGCAGTGTCTGCACCCTGGGACCTGCAGGTAACACCACCGGCCCCAGGAGTGTGTGGGCTGTTTCTTCCGCCCTCTGACCGGCACCATTCTCACCAGCCCGGCCGGGGATGGCTGCCTCCTCTCTCTCCCTGGGAAGGTCCAGGGAAGATCCCGACACGCTCGGCCTTCTCCCTGGCCCGCCCCGTGGCCGCGGGGACACTGACGTCCGTACAGGTGCTCGGGAAGCTGGGCCTTCCTCCAGGCACCCCCAGCGGCATCTGGGAGGACCGAGGAGCCTCCGTGAGGGGCCAACCCCCGCCCTATCCAGCAAGAATGCAGACCGTCAGCCGGTCCTCAACACGAGGTCCCCAACACGGTGGGAGGGAGGCAGAGGCCCCAAGACCACCTGGGATGGCACAGCTGGCCCCTGCCCCACCCCTGCACCCACCCCTCGTGCTGTGGGCTCTGCTGCTGGGGCCTGAGTGTGGCCGCTGCCCGCCCAGGCTATTCAGGGGTGGGGGGTGAACGTGGCGATTTCACAGACCACCCTGCTCTTCCGACCCTAACCCCGGCCCCCAGCCAGCCTGGGAGATGCGGCCTGACCCTGTAGTGTCCACACCTCATTACACGGAGCAAACAGGAACCACACAGGGGAGTTGCCTCCCTCCCTTCCTGTCCCCAGGTCCCTCGGGTCGCCTGGGGGTTTCCAGCTGCCAACACTGCAGTGGGTGTGGTGGGGAGCCCTTGGGAGAGTCCCGGGGAGGGGGTCCCTAGCGGGGGAGGGGCTGGGAGCCCCCAGGGGAAATGGCGGAGACTCCCACATCCATGGGGCAGGTGTGGGGGTGTCTGTGCGAACCAGCTCACGGAGACCCCCCGGGCTCAGTGCCCTCGGCTCAAAGATGCAGCAGGGAGGGCCCTCTGGTGACGTGAGCCACCCGGGCACCCAGCCAGGCCCCAGTAGGGCTGGGCTTGCCTGTCATCTCCGCAACCTGCCTCCTCTCTCCTGAGCCTCCATGTGGTCATCTGTGAGGTGGGAGGGAACCTGCCTGGGAGCCGGCAGAGGGCCTCTGGGACCTGCCTTGCAAGGGCTTTGCACACAGGTCACCTGCACACATGGTGGCTTCACGAGAGAGCCTGGGTCGTCATCAGGGGAAGAGACACACAAAGTGTGCTCTGTCCACACAGTGGAATACTACGCAGCCATGAACAGGAACCTGGGGCCACTGCCCTCGGTGAGAGAAGCCAGACACAAGAGGACAGCGTGGGGTTCCATTTCTAGGAACAGGCAATGCTGCAGAAACAGAACCTGGGTTTGTGGTTGGCAGGGGCTGCGGAGTGACTGCCTAAGGGGCATAGGGTCTTCTTTGAAGTCATGAGAATTTGCTGCAGCTCGAGAGAGGTGGGGGCAGCTAGAGAGACGTGGAGCAGGTAGAGAGACGTGGGGGCAGCTAGAGAGAGGTTGGGGCAGCTCAGGAGAGGTGGGGGCTGTGTCTCACAACGCCTGTTTGTGGAACAGAGAGCAGCTCCGTCTGGGAGGCCAATCGGCGTGTTCACTTCTGACCAACCCCTGCTCTGGGAAGGTCCCGAAGATGATTGCCACTTTCTCCAATGTGACCTAAATCCCACCCTTGGGTCAAAGTAGCCTGGACCATAAACCCTGCCCTTAGCAGGTGCACATGGCTGCCCCTGAGGCACCTTCCCTGTCCCTGAGGGCCCCCCCACCCGCATAGCAACGTTTTCCTGCGTTTTCCTCCCTGGGGTGAAGCCCTGGGTCTGCAGGGAGCACCGGAATCCACTCTCCTCGCAGATACGGCTTCTTTCCTACATATTTCTACATAATTCTTTCTAAGAATCTTGATCAGTCAGTTTCTTTCTTCAGCCGTCAGCTTCCTTGGCCTCTGGGGTGTGGTTTGCACAGATCTGCCCCAGGCGGAACCACGTGCTAAATGCTAGTGAACTGGACCCGTTAAAATGGTTAATTGTGGCCGGACACCGTGGCTCATGCGTGGAATCCCAGCACTTTGGGAGGCCGAGGCAGGCGGATCACGAGGTCAGGAGATCGAGACCATCCTGGCCAACACGGTGAAACCCCGTGTCTACTAAAAATACAAAAGTTAGCCGGGAGTGGTGGTGGGCGCCTGTAGTCCCAGCTACTCGGGAGGCTGAGGCAGGGGAGTCGCTTGAACCTGGTATAATGTGAAAAAAAAAAAAAAAAAACCTGTACCAGGCACAGCTCACAAGGCCTTCCTTCCGTCTTTAGGCTCAGAACAGCAGCCTCAGGGGGGATAAAATACTAGAATATATAAGGAGCTCAAACAAGTCAATAGAAAAGTATCTTATAATCCGATTTAAAAATGGGCAAAAAGTCATAAAAAAAAACAAAAAAATAAGATCATGCCTTTTGCAGGAACATGGCTGGAGTTGGAGGCCATTGTCTTCAGCAACACAGGAACAGAAAACCAAATACCCACACGTGCTCACGTGTAAGTGGGAGCTAAACGACGTGAACACAGGGGAACGGCACACACCGGAGTCGATGGGAGGGTGGAGGGTTAAGGGTGGGCAGAGGGAGAGTCAGGAAAAGTCACTAGTGGGCACCAGACTTAATACCTGGGTGATGAAATCATCCATACAACAGGAACCCACGGCACAAGTTCACCTCTTTCACCAGCCTGCGCATGTACTCCTGAACTGAAAAGTGAAATATAAAAAAATTAAATTGAAATGTAAAAACAGCCAAAGATATGAATAGACATTTCTCGAAAGAAGATACACAAATGGCAAATGGGTATATGAACAGGTGTTCAATACCACTGGCCATCAGAGAAACACACATAAAAACTATAATGAAGTGACCGGGCGCGGTGGCTCACGCCTGTAATCCCAGGACTTTGGGAGGCCGAGACGGGCGGATCACGAGGTCAGGAGATTGAGACCATCCTGGCTAACACGGTGAAACCCTGTCTCCACTAAAAATACAAAAATTAGCCGGATGTGGTGGCGGCACCTGTAGTCCCAGCTACTTGGGAGGCTGAGGCAGGAGAATCGCTTGAACCCAGGAGGCAGAAGCTGCAGTGAGCTGAGATTACAACACTGCACTCCAGTCCAGGAGACGGAATGAGACTAGGTCTCAAAAAAAAAAAAAAAGAAAAGCCAGGCTCGATGGCTCACACCTGGAATCCCAGCACTTTGGGGAGGCTGAGGTGGGTGGATCACCTGAGATCAGGAGTTCAAGACCAGACTGTCCAACATGGTCTCTACTAAAAATACCAAATTAGGAGACCATCCTGGCTAACACAGTGAAACCCCGTCTCTACTAAAAATACAAAAAGTTAGCCAGGCGAGGTGGCAGCGCCTGTAGTCCCAGCTACTCAGGAGGCTGAGGCAGGAGAATCTCTTGAATCCGGGAGGCAGAGCTTGCAAGGAGCTGAGATCGCATCACTTACTCCAGCCTGGGAGACAGAGTGAGCCTCCGTCTCAAAAAAAAAAAAAGAACAATAGCTCGTGAAGCCCAAGGATGGGCTTTGGGGTGGGCCGCACAGTGAGACTGTGTGTGGGTTTCCAAGCAGTTTTCTGGGGCACAGAACGTCTTGGGAATCAGCTGGGAAAATGGTTTTGGGCAGACTCTGGCCCTGACGTGGACCTGGGGTTCCAGGGCCCTCTCTTCTGGGCCAGCCAGGCCCCCTGGCACCTGTGCCCCTCTGGCGACGTGCCCCGGCCTTGGCAAGACGTCTCCGTTCTTCCCACCACCTGCAGGTGGAGCACGGCCTCTGCCTGTGACAAGGACGCGGGAGGCTTCTGTGGAATCTGAGCCGTTCCCTTCCAAGGCCGGCACCTGCTATCCTTTGATCTTGGGGTTCCCGCCCGCGCCACGGCTGTGACCTTGTGCCCCCCGGAGCTGGGTTTTCTTTATCCTCCCTGGTCTTTCCTGTCACCGCCCCAGGGGCTCCCCTGGCCGGCTGCGTAGACAGAGGGATTTCTCACCACCACAGAGCTGCAATGCGGGCGTTTCCTTATTCCTCAACTCCATCTCCCCAGGGACCCCAGGAGGGGAGTTTTCCGGGACAATTTAGTGGGTCGGGGGTCAGCAAGTGGGCAGTGCTGATCGCTTGGGTCAGAGATGAGATCACAGGGACTCAAAGCTGAGTCAGTTCCTGGGTGGGGACCACAGACCAGAGGAGCCAGTTGGTCCTCTGGGTGGTACCAGCTGCTCCGTCCAGCGCGGGGACATATCTCAGCACGACCATCGGTTTCACAAGAGGGATGTCTTCCCGGGAGCAATTCGAGGAGGGCCAGAATCTTGGAGCCTCCAGCGGCCTGAGTCCGAACCCGTCGTTTCCAATCCAGGGGCCTGAGTCCAACACCATCGTTTCTAATCCAGGGGCCTGAGTCTGAAACCATCATTTCTAATCCAGGGGCCTGAGTCTGAAACTGTCATTTCTAATCCAGCAACCTGAGTCCGAACCCATCGTTTCCAATCCTGGGGCCTGAGTCCAAAACCGTCGTTTCTAATCCAGGGGTCTGAGTCCGAAACCGTCATTTCTAATCCAGCGGCTAATTTGTTAGTTCTGTAAACGCAGTCTCGTCTCCAGGCAAGAAGGAGGTTTGCTTTGGAAAAGGGACTGTTATCATCTTTGTTTCCAAGCTAAACTACTAGAAAGCAAGTTCCTCCCAAAGACACTGTGGCCGAACCCAGCAGGGACGAAGGACAGCTGGGAGGTTCGAAGCGAGACGGACTCAATGAGGTCAGATCTCTTCAATGCCCGAATGGTCTCACGTATGATTTTGGCAGGCCGGGCGCAGTGGCTCACGCCTGTCATCCCACCACTCTGGGAGGCTGAGGGGGGTGGATCACCAGGTCAGGAGTTCGAGACCAGCCTAGCCAATGTGGTGAAAGCCTGTCGCTACTAAAAATACCAAAACTAGCTGAGTGTGGCAGCAGGTGCCTGTGGTCCGAGCCACCCAGGAGGCTGAGACAGGAGAATGGCTTGAACCCAGGAGGCGGAGGGTGTAGTGAGCCGAGATCGTGCCACCGCCCTCCAGCCTGGGGGACAGAACGAGACTCAGTCTCCAAAAAAAACTGTTTTTGCAAAAGCAGTTTCAAGCCCAGGGAGAACAGTCCTTTCCTGTGGGACCTGCCTGGACCGGCCCGCCAGCTCCCTCCCTGCAGGATGCAGGGGTGGGGGTCTCTGGGGGTTACCATGCAGGCCCCACTTGTTCCTGGGGGCTGCCTACAGAGCAGGGGCAGCCGAGGACCTCAAAGGGGCAGCAGAGACGCCAATTCCTGCTGGGGTCCGTTGAGGTTATCTGTAGTTAATTTTTATCTAAAAGGTGATGCAAGCTTATTTTCAAAACGCAAACAGGCCGGTGAAGTGGCTCACGCCTGTCATCCCAGCACTTGGGGAGGCCGAGGTGTGGGGATCGCTTGAGCCCAGATTGAGAGACCAGCCCGGGCAACACAGCCAGGTCCTGTCTCTCCAAGAAATAATCATTATAAATACATAAAAATAAAAATGCCCCAGTAAAGATGTCTATAAAGTAAAAAAAAAAAAAGGAAAAGAATCTCTTTTCTTGCCTCCTCTATTCTTCAGAAAAGGGAACCTATTCATACCCAATACTTATTTTTAATCATTCAATTTGCAATTTAATCCCTGAATTTTGCATTCAGTTTGCATGTTTAGTTTTAATTGTTCAATGTGAAATTATATAATATCAACTTACCTGTTTCAAAGTGTGCACTGGAGTGGCGTTTAGTACAGTCACAAGCTTGGCAACATTTTTTTTTTTTTTTTTTTTTTGAGATAGCGTCTCTGTGTAGCTCCCTCACCCAGGCTAGAGTGCGGTGGCATGATCTCGGCTCACCACAGCCTCCACCTCCTAGATTCAAGCGATTCTCCTGCCTCAGCCTCCGGAGTAGCTGGGACTACAGGCATGAGCCACCACGCCTGGCTAATCTTTGCATTTTTTTTTTTTTTTTTGAGACGGAGTCTGGCTCTGTCGCCCAGGCTGGAGTGCAGTGGCTGGATCTTAGCTCACTGCAAGCTCCGCCTCCCGGGTTCACGCCATTCTCCTGCCTCAGCCTCCTGAGTAGCTGGGACTACAGGCGCCCGCCACGTCGCCCGGCTAGTTTTTTGTATTTTTTAGTTGAGACGGGGTTTCACCGTGTTAGCCAGGATGGTCTCGACCTCCTGACCTCGTGATCCACCCGTCTCGGCCTCCCAAAGTGCTGGGATTACAGGCTTGAGCCACCGTGCCCGGCCAATTTTTGCATTTTTAATAGAGATGGGGTTTCACCGTGTTGGCCAAGATGGTCTCAATCTCCCGACCTCGTGATCTACCCGCTTCGGCCTCCCAAAGTGCTGGGATGACAGGCGTGAGCCACTGCTCCTGGCCCTGCAACCTGTTTTATCAGCAGGATCTTTGTGGCCTGTATCCGTGTCAACCTCTTATGTGGTCTTATGACTGGGAAGCCCAGTAAAGTAGCCCCAGAAGGAGCAGCTCCGGTTTGAATGCCTCTGACATTAGGAGCTACTGTTTGCACAAGCAAAAATAATGTAAGCAGCAGATTCTTTCATCAGGGTCCTGTTTGAAGTTCCTCTCTGGGTTATTGTAATTTCTTTTTTTTTTTCTTTCCAGACAGAGTCTGGCTCTGTGGCCCAGGCTGGAGTTCAGTGGCGCCATCTCGGCTCACTGCAAGCTCCGCCTCCGGGGTTCATGCCATTCTCCTGCCTCAGCCTCCCGAGTAGCTGGGACTACAGGCGCCTGCCACCACGCCTGGCTAATTTTTTGTATTTTTAGCAGAGACGGGGTTTCACCGTGTTAGCCAGGATGGTCTCCGTCTCCTGACCTCGTGATCTGCCCACCTCGGCCTCCCAAAGTGCTGGGATAACAGGCGTGAGCCACCACACCCGGCCAGGTTATTGTAAGTTCTTATTGCCTGGCGCAATGACTGGCACCTGTAACCCCAGCACTTTCAGAGGCAGAGGCAGGAGGATCGCTTGAGGCCAGGAGTTTAGGACTAGCCTGGGCAACAGAACAAGAGCTTGTCTCAAAAAAAGGAAGCAATATATATATATATGTATATATGAAGACGAGTAAGATGGAGTGCATTTTTACAACAATCAGGGTACACGGGGGCTCACGCCTATCATCTCAGCTCTTTGGGAGGCCGAGGCAGGTGGATCATGAGGTCAGGAAATGGAGACCATCCTGGCAAAACATGGTGAAACCCCATCTCTACTAAAAATACAAAAAATTATCTGGGCGTGGTGGCGGGCGTCTGTAGTCCCAGCTACTCAGGAGGCTGAGGCGGGAGGATCGCCTTAGCCCTGGAGGTCGAGGCTGCAGTGAGCCGCGCTCGCACCTGTGCCCTCCACCTGGTCCAAAGATTGAGACTCCGTCTGTCAAAATTCACAAACCACATACAGAAATGGGGCTGAGACTGAACCACAGCAAAACACAGAGAAACAAGAGTGAACCCAAAGAAAGTAGAATTAGAGGCCGGGCGTAGTGGCTCATGCCTGTCATCCCAGCAGTTTGGGAGGCTGAGGTGGGAGGGTCACCTGCAGTCAGGAGTTCGAGACCAGCCCGGCCAACATGGTGAAACCCCGTCTCTACTCAAAATACAAAAATTACCTGGGTGTGGTCAAACCGGGTCTCTACTCAAAATGCAAAAATTAGCCCGGTGGGTAGTGGGCGCCTGTCATCTCAGCAACTCGGGAGGGTGAGGCTGGAGAATTGCTGGAACCCAGGAGACAGAGATTGCAGTGAGCCGAGATCGCACCTTTGCACTCCAGCTTGGGCCGACAACAGTAAGGCTCTGTCTCGAAAGAGAAAAAAGAAAAAAAGAAAGTGGGATTAGAACAACATGACTTAGGCAACAAAATAATCAACTAGATAAACCAGCCTAAGCGTTGTGTCCTTCAAATTCCATACATATTGTGAACCCCAACGATCGGAGAGAGGTCTCAGTCAATTTGGAAAGTTTATTTTACACACGGTGAAACCCCGTCTCTACTCAAAATACAAAAAATTACCCGGGCGAGGTGACGGGCGCCTGTCATCCCAGCTACTCAGGAGGCTGAGGCAGGAGAATGGCGTGAACCCAGGAGGCGGAGCTTGAAATGAGCCGAGATCGCACCACTGCACTCCAGCCTGGGCCACAGAGCGAGACTCCGTCTCAAAAAGAGAAAGAAAGAAAGTTTATTTTGCAAAGGTTAAGGATGTGCCCTGGGTGCTCGGGGCACAGTTTGCTTGTGTACGTTTTAGGAAGACGTGAGACAGGAATCAATACATGTAAGAAGTACCCTGGTTCACTGCGGTAAGGTAACACACAAAAGGTTGCATTATTTTTTCTTCTTTTGAGAAAGAGTCTCGCTCTGTCGCCCAGGCTGGAGTGCAACGGTGGGATCTCGGCTCACTGCAACCTCCGCCTCCCAGGTTCAGGCGATTCTCCTGCCTCAGCCTCCCAAGTAGCTGGGACGGCAGGTGCCCACCACCATGCCCACCTAATTTTTGTACTTTTAGTCGAGACAGGGTTTCACCATATTGGCCAGGCTGGTCTCAAACTCCTGACCTCAAGTGATCCGCCCTCCTGGGCCTCCGACAGTCAACCGATTGCATTCTTCTGAGTCCTTCATCAGCCTGCCACTATGTAAACAACTGAGCCTGGCTCCCCATCTGTATTTTTACATAAACCGTAGGAGGGAGGAAGCCAGCAGAAATGCTTTTGTCCCAGGGGAACCTTCCCGGGGTGACTTTGAAAAGAATGGGAGGCAGGTTGGCCCCAGGTAGTCTCCAGCTTGACTTTTCCCTTTTCAGTTTAGTGATTTTGAGGTTCCAAGATTTATTTTCCTTTCACGGTATGTACGCAGACATATTTATACTTGTGCATGTCCCATCCAGCAAAGCTCACTGTGGAAATATAAATACAGAATGAGAACACTGATAAGGAGGAAGGAAGGAAGAAAGGAAGGAAGGAAGGGAGAGAAAGACGGAAATAAGGAAGGAAGGAAAGAAAGAAAGGAAAGGAAAGGAGGAAGGAAGGAAAGAAAAAAAGAAAAAGAAAGAAGGAAGAAAGAAAAGCAAGAAACAAAGAAAGAAGGAAGGAAGAAAAAGAAGAAAGAAAGAAGGAAAGGAAGGAAGAGAAAGAAAGGAAAGCAAAGGAAAGGAGGAAGGAAGGAAAGAGAAAGAAAGAAAAGGAAGAAAGAAAAGAAAGAAACAAAGAGAAAGAAGGAAGGAAGAGAAAGAGAAAGACAAACAGAAGGAAAGAAAGAAGGAAGAGAAGGAAGGAAATAAGGAAGGAAAGAAGGAAAGGAAAGGAGGAAGGAAGGAGGAAGGAAAGAGAAAGAAAGAAAAAGAAAGAAGGAAGAAAGGAAAGAAACAAAGAGAAAGAGGGAAGGAAGGAAAAGAAAGAAAGAAAGGGCTGGGCACGGTGGCTCAAGCCTGTAATCTCAGCAATTTGGGAGGCCGAGATGGGCGGATCATGAGGTCAGGAGATCGAGACCATCCTGGCTAACACGGTGAAACCCCGTCTCTACTAAAAAATACAAAAAACTAGCCGGGTGAGGTGGCGGGCGCCTGTAGTCCCAGCTACTCGGGAGGCTGAGGCAGGAGAATGGTGTAAACCCGGGAGGTGGAGCTTGCAGTGAGCTGAGATCGCGCCACTGCACTCCAGCCTGGGTGACAGAGCGAGACTCCGTCTCAAAAAAAAAAAAAAAAAAAAGAGAGAAAGAGAAAGAAAGAAAAAGAAAGGAAGGAAGGAAGAGAGAAGGAAATAAGGAAGGAAGGAAAGAAAGGAAGGAAGGAAGAAAGAAGAAAGAAACAGAAGGAAGAAAGAAAAGAAAGAAACAAAAAGAGAAAGAAGGGAGGAAAGGAAAGAAAGAGTAAGAAAGAAGGAAAGAAGAAAGAAAAGAAAGAAAGAGAGAGAGAAAGAAAAACAGGACACACAGAAAGCAGAAGTGTGGCAGAGACACGGCTGCATTGGGTGCAACTTGGGGTTTACCTCATTTGAACCCGGTTTGAACATTTGGCTGAAATTCAGTGATTGGCACACGAGTAGGTTCTGGTCTGTTTACACCTCCTGTTAACGTCACAGTTCACTATGTACAGAGAAACATTTAGGCCGAGCTTGAAATATGTCAGGAGGCAATCTCAGGAACTGTCAGTATTGTAGACAGAAGTCCTTCTTTTTTCATTTTTCGGTAGAGACAGGATCTTGCTGTGTCACCCGGGCTGGAGGGCAGTGGTGTGATCACAGCTCACTCAGCCTCGACCTCCTGGGCTCAAGTGATCCTCCCTCCTCAGCCTCCTGAGTAGCTGTGGCTACAGGAGGAGGGATGAGGTCTGCGTAGCTGGTACTACAAGTGCACACACCACTACGCCCAGCGAATTTATATGTTTTTTGTAGAGACAGGGTCTCGCTATGTTGCCCAGGCTGGTCTGGAACTCCCGAGCTCAGGCCATCTGCCTGCCTCGGCCTCCCAAACGTGCTGGTTTAAAGTTGAGTGACTCTCGCAGGGACAGGTGCACTTGGGATCGGGGTGACCCCTTGGGCCAGAGGAAACGGGCACTCCTTCTTTTTTTTTTTTTTTTTTTTTTTTTTTTTGTGATGGAGTCTCACTCTGTCATCCAGGCTGGAGTGCAGTGGTGCGATCTCGGCTCACAGCAACCTCTGCCTCCCGGTTCAAGTCATTCTCCTGCCTCAGCCTCCCGAGTACCTTGGACTACAGGTGCATGCTGCCTCGCCCGGCTTTTTTTTTTTTTTTTTTTTTTTTGTATTTTAGTACAGACAGGGTTTCACCATGCTGCCCAGGCTGGTCTCGAACTCCTGAGCTGAGCTCAGTCCCAAAGTGCTAGAATTGCAGATGTGAGCCACCGCGCCCGGCCTGGTGGTGGTTTTAAAGAAGCCAGCTCAGAACACAGCAGCTTCGGGAATCAAAGATCATGTGGACTCCGGTCTCAGCTCACGCAGCTGTGCTCTGAGCCCCCCGTCACGGCCCAGCCTGAGGCCCCGTGAGCCACCAGCTGCCCCGTGCTGTTGGAAACCTGTGTCCGGGGCTCCCAGGTTTGTGCCTCTGTTCCCGGTGATGACCCGCAGGGACCCTCTGTTCGTCACAGTGCAGCCTCCCAGAGACCCTCCCTGCTGGCTCTAAACCACCGCTGAAAATTGCCGGAAACAGGGTGGGATAATGCTCTGGGCCCAGTGAAGGTGGTGGCTGCAGATCCGTCTCTGTCTCCTGCATTCCTGATTGCCCAGTGTGGGTGGAGCCTGCAGGACCCCATAAATCATCAAACCTTTAATCTCTGCCTCGGGGGGGCCTTCAGGCCGCAGACCCAGGACTGGTAAATAATCAAAGCTTTATCTCCGCCTTGTGTCTCTCCTAGCCGGGGGAGGGTTGCTCCCCATCCTCAATATTCGAAACTCAACCCCGGCGTCATGTGATTTTCTAGTGGAGAAGAGGGTTTTCCATTCCAGGAAGCACCCAGCAATTGACGGGGGCTCACTCTCGGTCCACGTCACTCAAGCACCATTCACAACCCTCGGCTCGCAGAAAAGAGGCAGCGCTGCGGCTTGGACGACACGTCCCTCAACTCACATGATGTCCCTACCTGGTGTCCAGCCCACACCTGGCCGCCCAGGACACAGAGGGAGGAAGGGCCGGGCCCCGTGACTGTGTGAAGAGGCGTGGAAGCCGCCTTCCTGCTCCCTGTCACACCAGGGCACAGGTCATTTTGTGGCTCTCCCAGGGCTGCGGAAGGAGCTGGGAAACAGGAGGCTGGTGTCCCCGCAGGGCCTCAGTGAAGGGAGGAGGGCGAGGGAGGAAAGAGGCAGAAGGGAGGAAACAGATGGGCCAAGAGGAAGCCACAGGGGGCTGTGGGCAGAGATGGGGAGTCGCAGAGATGGGGAGTCTCAGTGAAGAGAGGAAGGAGGAGGGAGAGGAGGGAGGAGGAGCAGGGGGAGGAGGACGGAGTGTGGGGAGCCCCCGGGGCCTGAGTTAGGATGGAAAGAGGCAGAGAGGCCGGTGGCCTGTGGCTCGGCGGCCGACCAGATGTCCCCGTGCCAGGACAGCAGCCGCCCCCAAATGTTCCATGCACTCTCTGAGGCCCTGTCCAGGGGTCCAGCCTGGGGTGGGAGACAGCGGGGTGCGTGGGGAGCGCCTGTGGACTGGATGGGAAGCAGCCGGGCGGAAGCAGGAACAGGGCCCCGGACAGACCCCTGACCCGGGCTCCTGGTTAGCACCGGAGCGCGGACAGATTCCAGGTGTGGGCAGTGCTGGGAGAACCCAATTCCACCGACGGAGGCTTCACAGGCTGCTCAGGGCCCGGAGCAGGCCCACGCGGGCCGGGAGAGGTCGGAACGTGCAGGGGAAGACCCCGGTCGGTTTGCTGGCCGAGGTGCTCAGAGCCTGCAGGCTTCAGTCTGCCGGTCCCATGCACCTGTTCACCTCGACCTGGGGGCTCCGGGGGACCCACCGCGGCCGCGGCCAGTGGCCTGAGTGGGGCCCGTCCGTCAGAGACCTCAATGTCCCCTGCAAGAGCCCCTCTGACCACACCTTGGGGACATCCTTGTTGTCTGTAAACCCCTGACTGGGGGACTCCGGGGACACTGTTGGGTTCCCTGGGGGGATCTACCTGCCCCCAGTGCTGGTCTGTGAGGACTGCGGCCCCTCCCCTGACCCTGGGCAGCGGGGTCCCCATGGAGGTCCCCGTGGGGGTTCGGGGCGGTGTTTGCTACCTGGGCGGGTGGGGACAGACGCGTGGCGGGGCGGGACGTCCCTCCTCCTCCGGCAGGAATGTCCGTGCCAGCCAATCGCAGCGGCCTGGGTGTGTTTTAGGAACAGTCCCCCGCAGACACCCAGCGGGAGCTGCCAGGAGCTCTGAGAGTCCCGCGGCTGGAAGGTGAGTGTGTCCACCCCGTGCTGCTGATGCCAGTTCCCCTGCGGGGGACGTGGGGGCCGGGGACAGTGCCCGCTGCGGGCTGGGAATCGGTGACCCGCCTTTCCATCATTGAGGTTCCTTCTCCTCCTCCTCCGGGAGCCGTAGCCGGGGGCACGGGCTGGGGGCCGGTCGCCTCTGATCTGTGGCCTGTAACCCTTGCAGGCCCGGAATTCTCTGCTGGGCCAGAGCCAGTGTGGACACGGCCCGGGATGGTTAGGGAATGAGGCTGGGAGCCACGGCTTGCTGGACGGTCGGACGTCCTCGCTCGGCCACCGGGGCCTGGATGGGGGGATCGGGGCAGTGGGGACTGTGGGGACGGGGGGATGGCGGGAATGCCGGGATCTGAGCACTCCGGTCCTTCGTGGATTCACCCAGCAACTATTCGGCCCGTGCGTTCCAGGTGCAGGTCACGGCCACCCACGCCTCTGGGACGTGACGAGGACTCAGTGGGCCAGGAGGTGTAGGTGTCTCACCGGGCTGGCGGGTCACCGGGCGGCTCGGCCCGTCTGTCACCTGTGCAGTCCCACGGCGACGGCGAAGGCCACAGGGTGGAGAGGACCAGGGTGGAGAGGACCGGGGTGGAGAGAAACAGGGTGGAGAGGATCGGGGTGGAGAGGACGTCCTCCAGGAAGGGTCAGTGCTCTGTGGGGTGGCCTCCAGACCCCACTCCCATGTGCCGTCCCGAGGAGATGGCAGACGTAGCTGGGACTGGGGGCCACCTGGGGCTCCTTCCTGTTCCACTTTGTCATGTGTGGGGAGGGGTCAGGGGACGTGGGGACAGGAGGGGACGCCCCTCAGTGGTCCGGGGACCTGGGGTGT
>NW_022328154.1:0-1248 GCF_002776525.5 Piliocolobus tephrosceles | reverse complement strand
ACCATTATGTAATGGCCTTCTTTGTCTCTTTTGATCTTTGATGGTTTAAAGTCTGTTTTATCAGAGACTAGGATTGCAAACCCTGCTTTTTTTTGTTCTCCATTTGCTTGGTAGATCTTCCTCCATCCTTTTATTTTGAGCCTATGTATGTCTCTGCATGTGAGATGGGTCTCCTGAAGACAGCAGACTGATGGGTCTTGACTCTTTATCCAGTTTGCCAGTCTGTGTCTTTTAATTGGAGCATTTAGTCCATTTACATTTAAGGTTAATATTGTTATGTGTGATCTTGATCCTGCCATTATGATATTAACTGGTTATTTTGCTCATTAGTTGATGCAGTTTCTTCCTAGGCTCGATGGTCTTTACATTTTGGCATGTTTTTGCAGTGGCTGGTACCGGTTGTTCCTTTCCATGTTTAGGGCTTCCTTCAGGGTCTCTTGTAAGGCAGGCCTGGTGGTGACAAAATCTCTAAGCATTTGCTTATCTGTAAAGAATTTTATTTCTCCTTCACTGATGAAACTTAGTTTGGCTGGATATGAAATTCTGGGTTTAAAATTCTTTTCTTTAAGAACGTTGAATATTGGCCCCCACTCTCTTCTGGCTTGTAGAGTTTCTGCCGAGAGATCTGCTGTCAGTCTGATGGGCTTCCCTTTGTGGGTAACCCGACCTTTCTCTCTGGCTGCCCTTAAGATTTTTTCCTTCATTTCAACTTTGGTGAATCTGGCAATTATGTGTCTTGGAGTTGCTCTTCTGGAGGAGTATCTTTGTGGCGTTCTCTGTATTTCCTGAATTTGAATGTTGGCCTGCCCTGCTAGGTTGGGGAAGTTCTCCTGGATGATATCCTGAAGAGTGTTTTCCAATTTGGTTCCATTCTCCCCCTCACTTTCAGCACCCCAATCAGACGTAGATTTGGTCTTTTTACATAATCCCATACTTCTTGCAGGCTTTGTTCATTTCTTTTTCTTCTTTTTTCTTTTAGTTTCTCTTCTCGCTTCATTTCATTCATTTGATCCTCCATCGCTGATACTCTTTCTTCCAGTTGATCGAGTCGGTTACTGAAGCTTGTGCATTTGTCACGTATTTCTCGTGTCATGGTTTTCATCTCTGTCATTTCGTTTATGACCTTCTCTGCATTAGTTAGTCTAGTTGTGAATTCTTCCACTCTTTTTTGAAGATTTTTCATTTCTTTGCGCTGGGTATATAATTCCTCCTTTAGCTCTGAGAGGTTTGATGGACTGAAGCCTTCTT
>NW_022328153.1:0-26847 GCF_002776525.5 Piliocolobus tephrosceles | reverse complement strand
ACACCCCAGGTCCCCGGACCACTGAGGGGCGTCCCCTCCTGTCCCCACGTCCCCTGACCCCTCCCCACACATGACAAAGTGGAACAGGAAGGAGCCCCAGGTGGCCCCCAGTCCCAGCTACGTCTGCCATCTCCTCGGGACGGCACATGGGAGTGGGGTCTGGAGGCCACCCCACAGAGCACTGACCCTTCCTGGAGGACGTCTTCTCCACCCCGATCCTCTCCACCCTGTTTCTCTCCACCCCGGTCCTCTCCACCCTGGTCCTCTCCACCCTGTGGCCTTCGCCGTCGCCGTGGGACTGCACAGGTGACAGACGGGCCGAGCCGCCCGGTGACCCGCCAGCCCGGTGAGACACCTACACCTCCTGGCCCACTGAGTCCTCGTCACGTCCCAGAGGCGTGGGTGGCCGTGACCTGCACCTGGAACGCACGGGCCGAATAGTTGCTGGGTGAATCCACGAAGGACCGGAGTGCTCAGATCCCGGCATTCCCGCCATCCCCCCGTCCCCACAGTCCCCACTGCCCCGATCCCCCCATCCAGGCCCCGGTGGCCGAGCGAGGACGTCCGACCGTCCAGCAAGCCGTGGCTCCCAGCCTCATTCCCTAACCATCCCGGGCCGTGTCCACACTGGCTCTGGCCCAGCAGAGAATTCCGGGCCTGCAAGGGTTACAGGCCACAGATCAGAGGCGACCGGCCCCCAGCCCGTGCCCCCGGCTACGGCTCCCGGAGGAGGAGGAGAAGGAACCTCAATGATGGAAAGGCGGGTCACCGATTCCCAGCCCGCAGCGGGCACTGTCCCCGGCCCCCACGTCCCCCGCAGGGGAACTGGCATCAGCAGCACGGGGTGGACACACTCACCTTCCAGCCGCGGGACTCTCAGAGCTCCTGGCAGCTCCCGCTGGGTGTCTGCGGGGGACTGTTCCTAAAACACACCCAGGCCGCTGCGATTGGCTGGCACGGACATTCCTGCCGGAGGAGGAGGGACGTCCCGCCCCGCCACGCGTCTGTCCCCACCCGCCCAGGTAGCAAACACCGCCCCGAACCCCCACGGGGACCTCCATGGGGACCCCGCTGCCCAGGGTCAGGGGAGGGGCCGCAGTCCTCACAGACCAGCACTGGGGGCAGGTAGATCCCCCCAGGGAACCCAACAGTGTCCCCGGAGTCCCCCAGTCAGGGGTTTACAGACAACAAGGATGTCCCCAAGGTGTGGTCAGAGGGGCTCTTGCAGGGGACATTGAGGTCTCTGACGGACGGGCCCCACTCAGGCCACTGGCCGCGGACGCGGTGGGTCCCCCGGAGCCCCCAGGTCGAGGTGAACAGGTGCATGGGACCGGCAGACTGAAGCCTGCAGGCTCTGAGCACCTCGGCCAGCCAACCCGCCGGGGGTCTTCCCCTGAACGTTCCGACCTCTCCCGGCCCGCGTGGGCCTGCTCCGGGCCCTGAGCAGCCTGTGAAGCCTCCGTCGGTGGAATTGGGTTCTCCCAGCACTGCCCACACCTGGAATCTGTCCGCGCTCCGGTGCTAACCAGGAGCCCGGGTCAGGGGTCTGTCCGGGGCCCTGTTCCTGCTTCCGCCCGGCTGCTTCCCATCCAGTCCACAGGCGCTCCCCACGCACCCCACTGTCTCCCACCCCAGGCTGGACCCCTGGACAGGGCCTCAGAGAGTGCATGGAACATTTGGGGGCGGCTGCTGTCCTGGCACGGGGACATCTGGTCGGCCGCCGAGCCACAGGCCACCGGCCTCTCTGCCTCTTTCCATCCTAACTCAGGCCCCGGGGGCTCCCCACACTCCGTCCTCCTCCCCCTGCTCCTCCTCCCTCCTCTCCCTCCTCCTTCCTCTCTTCACTGAAACTCCCCATCTCTGCCCACAGCCCCCTGTGGCTTCCTCTTGGCCCATCTGTTTCCTCCCTTCTGCCTCTTTTCTCCCTCGCCCTCCTCCCTTCACTGAGGCCCTGCGGGGACACCAGCCTCCTGTTTCCCACCTCCTTCCGCAGCCCTGGGAGAGCCACAAAATGACCTGTGCCCTGGTGTGACAGGGAGCAGGAAGGCGGCTTCCACGCCTCTTCACACAGTCACGGGGCCCGGCCCTTCCTCCCTCTGTGTCCTGGGCGGCCAGGTGTGGGCTGGACACCAGGTAGGGACATCATGTGAGTTGAGGGACGTGTCGTCCAAGCCGCAGCGCTGCCTCTTTTCTGCGAGCCGAGGGTTGTGAATGGTGCTTGAGTGACGTGGGCCGAGAGTGAGCCCCCGTCAATTGCTGGGTGCTTCCTGGAATGGAAAACCCTCTTCTCCACTAGAAAATCACATGACGCCGGGGTTGAGTTTCGAATATTGAGGATGGGGAGCAACCCTCCCCCGGCTAGGAGAGACACAAGGCGGAGATAAAGCTTTGATTATTTACCAGTCCTGGGTCTGCGGCCTGAAGGCCCCCCCGAGGCAGAGATTAAAGGTTTGATGATTTATGGGGTCCTGCAGGCTCCACCCACACTGGGCAATCAGGAATGCAGGAGACAGAGACGGATCTGCAGCCACCACCTTCACTGGGCCCAGAGCATTATCCCACCCTGTTTCCGGCAATTTTCAGCGGTGGTTTAGAGCCAGCAGGGAGGGTCTCTGGGAGGCTGCACTGTGACGAACAGAGGGTCCCTGCGGGTCATCACCGGGAACAGAGGCACAAACCTGGGAGCCCCGGACACAGGTTTCCAACAGCACGGGGCAGCTGGTGGCTCACGGGGCCTCAGGCTGGGCCGTGACGGGGGGCTCAGAGCACAGCTGCGTGAGCTGAGACCGGAGTCCACATGATCTTTGATTCCCGAAGCTGCTGTGTTCTGAGCTGGCTTCTTTAAAACCACCACCAGGCCGGGCGCGGTGGCTCACATCTGCAATTCTAGCACTTTGGGACTGAGCTCAGCTCAGGAGTTCGAGACCAGCCTGGGCAGCATGGTGAAACCCTGTCTGTACAAAAAAAAAAAAAAAAAAAAAAAAAAAAAAAGCCGGGCGAGGCAGCATGCACCTGTAGTCCAAGGTACTCGGGAGGCTGAGGCAGGAGAATGACTTGAACCGGGAGGCAGAGGTTGCTGTGAGCCGAGATCGCACCACTGCACTCCAGCCTGGATGACAGAGTGAGACTCCATCACAAAAAAAAAAAAAAAAAAAAAAAAAAAAAGAAGGAGTGCCCGTTTCCTCTGGCCCAAGGGGTCACCCCGATCCCAAGTGCACCTGTCCCTGCGAGAGTCACTCAACTTTAAACCAGCACGTTTGGGAGGCCGAGGCAGGCAGATGGCCTGAGCTCGGGAGTTCCAGACCAGCCTGGGCAACATAGCGAGACCCTGTCTCTACAAAAAACATATAAATTCGCTGGGCGTAGTGGTGTGTGCACTTGTAGTACCAGCTACGCAGACCTCATCCCTCCTCCTGTAGCCACAGCTACTCAGGAGGCTGAGGAGGGAGGATCACTTGAGCCCAGGAGGTCGAGGCTGAGTGAGCTGTGATCACACCACTGCCCTCCAGCCCGGGTGACACAGCAAGATCCTGTCTCTACCGAAAAATGAAAAAAGAAGGACTTCTGTCTACAATACTGACAGTTCCTGAGATTGCCTCCTGACATATTTCAAGCTCGGCCTAAATGTTTCTCTGTACATAGTGAACTGTGACGTTAACAGGAGGTGTAAACAGACCAGAACCTACTCGTGTGCCAATCACTGAATTTCAGCCAAATGTTCAAACCGGGTTCAAATGAGGTAAACCCCAAGTTGCACCCAATGCAGCCGTGTCTCTGCCACACTTCTGCTTTCTGTGTGTCCTGTTTTTCTTTCTCTCTCTCTTTCTTTCTTTTCTTTCTTCTTTCCTTCTTTCTTACTCTTTCTTTCCTTTCCTCCCTTCTTTCTCTTTTTGTTTCTTTCTTTTCTTTCTTCCTTCTGTTTCTTTCTTCTTTCTTCCTTCCTTCCTTTCTTTCCTTCCTTCCTTATTTCCTTCTCTCTTCCTTCCTTCCTTTCTTTTTCTTTCTTTCTCTTTCTCTCTTTTTTTTTTTTTTTTTTTTGAGACGGAGTCTCGCTCTGTCACCCAGGCTGGAGTGCAGTGGCGCGATCTCAGCTCACTGCAAGCTCCACCTCCCGGGTTTACACCATTCTCCTGCCTCAGCCTCCCGAGTAGCTGGGACTACAGGCGCCCGCCACCTCACCCGGCTAGTTTTTTGTATTTTTTAGTAGAGACGGGGTTTCACCGTGTTAGCCAGGATGGTCTCGATCTCCTGACCTCATGATCCGCCCATCTCGGCCTCCCAAATTGCTGAGATTACAGGCTTGAGCCACCGTGCCCAGCCCTTTCTTTCTTTCTTTTCCTTCCTTCCCTCTTTCTCTTTGTTTCTTTCCTTTCTTCCTTCTTTCTTTTTCTTTCTTTCTCTTTCCTTCCTCCTTCCTTCCTCCTTTCCTTTCCTTCTTTCCTTCCTTATTTCCTTCCTTCTCTTCCTTCTTTCTTTCCTTCTGTTTGTCTTTCTCTTTCTCTTCCTTCCTTCTTTCTCTTTGTTTCTTTCTTTTCTTTCTTCCTTTTCTTTCTTTCTCTTTCCTTCCTTCCTCCTTTCCTTTGCTTTCCTTTCTTTCTCTTCCTTCCTTTCCTTCTTTCTTTCTTCTTTTTCTTCCTTCCTTCTTTCTTTGTTTCTTGCTTTTCTTTCTTCCTTCTTTCTTTTTCTTTTTTTCTTTCCTTCCTTCCTTCCTCCTTTCCTTTCCTTTCTTTCTTTCCTTCCTTCCTTATTTCCGTCTTTCTCTCCCTTCCTTCCTTCCTTTCTTCCTTCCTTCCTCCTTATCAGTGTTCTCATTCTGTATTTATATTTCCACAGTGAGCTTTGCTGGATGGGACATGCACAAGTATAAATATGTCTGCGTACATACCGTGAAAGGAAAATAAATCTTGGAACCTCAAAATCACTAAACTGAAAAGGGAAAAGTCAAGCTGGAGACTACCTGGGGCCAACCTGCCTCCCATTCTTTTCAAACCGGGAAGGTTCCCCTGGGACAAAAGCATTTCTGCTGGCTTCCTCCCTCCTACGGTTTATGTAAAAATACAGATGGGGAGCCAGGCTCAGTTGTTTACATAGTGGCAGGCTGATGAAGGACTCAGAAGAATGCAATCGGTTGACTGTCGGAGGCCCAGGAGGGCGGATCACTTGAGGTCAGGAGTTTGAGACCAGCCTGGCCAATATGGTGAAACCCTGTCTCGACTAAAAGTACAAAAATTAGGTGGGCATGGTGGTGGGCACCTGCCGTCCCAGCTACTTGGGAGGCTGAGGCAGGAGAATCGCCTGAACCTGGGAGGCGGAGGTTGCAGTGAGCCGAGATCCCACCGTTGCACTCCAGCCTGGGCGACAGAGCGAGACTCTTTCTCAAAAGAAGAAAAAATAATGCAACCTTTTGTGTGTTACCTTACCGCAGTGAACCAGGGTACTTCTTACATGTATTGATTCCTGTCTCACGTCTTCCTAAAACGTACACAAGCAAACTGTGCCCCGAGCACCCAGGGCACATCCTTAACCTTTGCAAAATAAACTTTCTTTCTTTCTCTTTTTGAGACGGAGTCTCGCTCTGTGGCCCAGGCTGGAGTGCAGTGGTGCGATCTCGGCTCATTTCAAGCTCCGCCTCCTGGGTTCACGCCATTCTCCTGCCTCAGCCTCCTGAGTAGCTGGGATGACAGGCGCCCGTCACCTCGCCCGGGTAATTTTTTGTATTTTGAGTAGAGACGGGGTTTCACCGTGTGTAAAATAAACTTTCCAAATTGACTGAGACCTCTCTCCGATCGTTGGGGTTCACAATATGTATGGAATTTGAAGGACACAACGCTTAGGCTGGTTTATCTAGTTGATTATTTTGTTGCCTAAGTCATGTTGTTCTAATCCTACTTTCTTTTTTTCTTTTTTCTCTTTCGAGACAGAGCCTTACTGTTGTCGGCCCAAGCTGGAGTGCAAAGGTGCGATCTCGGCTCACTGCAATCTCTGCCTCCTGGGTTCCAGCAATTCTCCAGCCTCACCCTCCCGAGTTGCTGAGATGACAGGCGCCCACTACCCACCGGGCTAATTTTTGCATTTTGAGTAGAGACCCGGTTTGACCACACCCAGGTAATTTTTGTATTTTGAGTAGAGACGGGGTTTCACCATGTTGGCCGGGCTGGTCTCGAACTCCTGACTGCAGGTGACCCTCCCACCTCAGCCTCCCAAACTGCTGGGATGACAGGCATGAGCCACTACGCCCGGCCTCTAATTCTACTTTCTTTGGGTTCACTCTTGTTTCTCTGTGTTTTGCTGTGGTTCAGTCTCAGCCCCATTTCTGTATGTGGTTTGTGAATTTTGACAGACGGAGTCTCAATCTTTGGACCAGGTGGAGGGCACAGGTGCGAGCGCGGCTCACTGCAGCCTCGACCTCCAGGGCTAAGGCGATCCTCCCGCCTCAGCCTCCTGAGTAGCTGGGACTACAGACGCCCGCCACCACGCCCAGATAATTTTTTGTATTTTTAGTAGAGATGGGGTTTCACCATGTTTTGCCAGGATGGTCTCCATTTCCTGACCTCATGATCCACCTGCCTCGGCCTCCCAAAGAGCTGAGATGATAGGCGTGAGCCCCCGTGTACCCTGATTGTTGTAAAAATGCACTCCATCTTACTCGTCTTCATATATACATATATATATATATTGCTTCCTTTTTTTGAGACAAGCTCTTGTTCTGTTGCCCAGGCTAGTCCTAAACTCCTGGCCTCAAGCGATCCTCCTGCCTCTGCCTCTGAAAGTGCTGGGGTTACAGGTGCCAGTCATTGCGCCAGGCAATAAGAACTTACAATAACCTGGCCGGGTGTGGTGGCTCACGCCTGTTATCCCAGCACTTTGGGAGGCCGAGGTGGGCAGATCACGAGGTCAGGAGACGGAGACCATCCTGGCTAACACGGTGAAACCCCGTCTCTGCTAAAAATACAAAAAATTAGCCAGGCGTGGTGGCAGGCGCCTGTAGTCCCAGCTACTCGGGAGGCTGAGGCAGGAGAATGGCATGAACCCCGGAGGCGGAGCTTGCAGTGAGCCGAGATGGCGCCACTGAACTCCAGCCTGGGCCACAGAGCCAGACTCTGTCTGGAAAGAAAAAAAAAAAGAAATTACAATAACCCAGAGAGGAACTTCAAACAGGACCCTGATGAAAGAATCTGCTGCTTACATTATTTTTGCTTGTGCAAACAGTAGCTCCTAATGTCAGAGGCATTCAAACCGGAGCTGCTCCTTCTGGGGCTACTTTACTGGGCTTCCCAGTCATAAGACCACATAAGAGGTTGACACGGATACAGGCCACAAAGATCCTGCTGATAAAACAGGTTGCAGGGCCAGGAGCAGTGGCTCACGCCTGTCATCCCAGCACTTTGGGAGGCCGAAGCGGGTAGATCACGAGGTCGGGAGATTGAGACCATCTTGGCCAACACGGTGAAACCCCATCTCTATTAAAAATGCAAAAATTGGCCGGGCACGGTGGCTCAAGCCTGTAATCCCAGCACTTTGGGAGGCCGAGACGGGTGGATCACGAGGTCAGGAGGTCGAGACCATCCTGGCTAACACGGTGAAACCCCGTCTCAACTAAAAAATACAAAAAACTAGCCGGGCGACGTGGCGGGCGCCTGTAGTCCCAGCTACTCAGGAGGCTGAGGCAGGAGAATGGCGTGAACCCGGGAGGCGGAGCTTGCAGTGAGCTAAGATCCAGCCACTGCACTCCAGCCTGGGCGACAGAGCCAGACTCCGTCTCAAAAAAAAAAAAAAAAATGCAAAGATTAGCCAGGCGTGGTGGCTCATGCCTGTAGTCCCAGCTACTCCGGAGGCTGAGGCAGGAGAATCGCTTGAATCTAGGAGGTGGAGGCTGTGGTGAGCCGAGATCATGCCACCGCACTCTAGCCTGGGTGAGGGAGCTACACAGAGACGCTATCTCAAAAAAAAAAAAAAAAAAAAAATGTTGCCAAGCTTGTGACTGTACTAAACGCCACTCCAGTGCACACTTTGAAACAGGTAAGTTGATATTATATAATTTCACATTGAACAATTAAAACTAAACATGCAAACTGAATGCAAAATTCAGGGATTAAATTGCAAATTGAATGATTAAAAATAAGTATTGGGTATGAATAGGTTCCCTTTTCTGAAGAATAGAGGAGGTAAGAAAAGAGATTCTTTTCCTTTTTTTTTTTTTACTTTATAGACATCTTTACTGGGGCATTTTTATTTTTATGTATTTATAATGATTATTTCTTGGAGAGACAGGACCTGGCTGTGTTGCCCGGGCTGGTCTCTCAATCTGGGCTCAAGCGATCCCCACACCTCGGCCTCCCCAAGTGCTGGGATGACAGGCGTGAGCCACTTCACCGGCCTGTTTGCGTTTTGAAAATAAGCTTGCATCACCTTTTAGATAAAAATTAACTACAGATAACCTCAACGGACCCCAGCAGGAATTGGCGTCTCTGCTGCCCCTTTGAGGTCCTCGGCTGCCCCTGCTCTGTAGGCAGCCCCCAGGAACAAGTGGGGCCTGCATGGTAACCCCCAGAGACCCCCACCCCTGCATCCTGCAGGGAGGGAGCTGGCGGGCCGGTCCAGGCAGGTCCCACAGGAAAGGACTGTTCTCCCTGGGCTTGAAACTGCTTTTGCAAAAACAGTTTTTTTTGGAGACTGAGTCTCGTTCTGTCCCCCAGGCTGGAGGGCGGTGGCACGATCTCGGCTCACTACACCCTCCGCCTCCTGGGTTCAAGCCATTCTCCTGTCTCAGCCTCCTGGGTGGCTCGGACCACAGGCACCTGCTGCCACACTCAGCTAGTTTTGGTATTTTTAGTAGCGACAGGCTTTCACCACATTGGCTAGGCTGGTCTCGAACTCCTGACCTGGTGATCCACCCCCCTCAGCCTCCCAGAGTGGTGGGATGACAGGCGTGAGCCACTGAGCCCGGCCTGCCAAAATCATACGTGAGACCATTCGGGCATTGAAGAGATCTGACCTCATTGAGTCCGTCTCGCTTCGAACCTCCCAGCTGTCCTTCGTCCCTGCTGGGTTCGGCCACAGTGTCTTTGGGAGGAACTTGCTTTCTAGTAGTTTAGCTTGGAAACAAAGATGATAACAGTCCCTTTTCCAAAGCAAACCTCCTTCTTGCCTGGAGACGAGACTGCGTTTACAGAACTAACAAATTAGCCGCTGGATTAGAAATGACGGTTTCGGACTCAGACCCCTGGATTAGAAACGACGGTTTTGGACTCAGGCCCCAGGATTGGAAACGATGGGTTCGGACTCAGGTTGCTGGATTAGAAATGACAGTTTCAGACTCAGGCCCCTGGATTAGAAATGATGGTTTCAGACTCAGGCCCCTGGATTAGAAACGATGGTGTTGGACTCAGGCCCCTGGATTGGAAACGACGGGTTCGGACTCAGGCCGCTGGAGGCTCCAAGATTCTGGCCCTCCTCGAATTGCTCCCGGGAAGACATCCCTCTTGTGAAACCGATGGTCGTGCTGAGATATGTCCCCGCGCTGGACGGAGCAGCTGGTACCACCCAGAGGACCAACTGGCTCCTCTGGTCTGTGGTCCCCACCCAGGAACTGACTCAGCTTTGAGTCCCTGTGATCTCATCTCTGACCCAAGCGATCAGCACTGCCCACTTGCTGACCCCCGACCCACTAAATTGTCCCGGAAAACTCCCCTCCTGGGGTCCCTGGGGAGATGGAGTTGAGGAATAAGGAAACGCCCGCATTGCAGCTCTGTGGTGGTGAGAAATCCCTCTGTCTACGCAGCCGGCCAGGGGAGCCCCTGGGGCGGTGACAGGAAAGACCAGGGAGGATAAAGAAAACCCAGCTCCGGGGGGCACAAGGTCACAGCCGTGGCGCGGGCGGGAACCCCAAGATCAAAGGATAGCAGGTGCCGGCCTTGGAAGGGAACGGCTCAGATTCCACAGAAGCCTCCCGCGTCCTTGTCACAGGCAGAGGCCGTGCTCCACCTGCAGGTGGTGGGAAGAACGGAGACGTCTTGCCAAGGCCGGGGCACGTCGCCAGAGGGGCACAGGTGCCAGGGGGCCTGGCTGGCCCAGAAGAGAGGGCCCTGGAACCCCAGGTCCACGTCAGGGCCAGAGTCTGCCCAAAACCATTTTCCCAGCTGATTCCCAAGACGTTCTGTGCCCCAGAAAACTGCTTGGAAACCCACACACAGTCTCACTGTGCGGCCCACCCCAAAGCCCATCCTTGGGCTTCACGAGCTATTGTTCTTTTTTTTTTTTTGAGACGGAGGCTCACTCTGTCTCCCAGGCTGGAGTAAGTGATGCGATCTCAGCTCCTTGCAAGCTCTGCCTCCCGGATTCAAGAGATTCTCCTGCCTCAGCCTCCTGAGTAGCTGGGACTACAGGCGCTGCCACCTCGCCTGGCTAACTTTTTGTATTTTTAGTAGAGACGGGGTTTCACTGTGTTAGCCAGGATGGTCTCCTAATTTGGTATTTTTAGTAGAGACCATGTTGGACAGTCTGGTCTTGAACTCCTGATCTCAGGTGATCCACCCACCTCAGCCTCCCCAAAGTGCTGGGATTCCAGGTGTGAGCCATCGAGCCTGGCTTTTCTTTTTTTTTTTTTTGAGACCTAGTCTCATTCCGTCTCCTGGACTGGAGTGCAGTGTTGTAATCTCAGCTCACTGCAGCTTCTGCCTCCTGGGTTCAAGCGATTCTCCTGCCTCAGCCTCCCAAGTAGCTGGGACTACAGGTGCCGCCACCACATCCGGCTAATTTTTGTATTTTTAGTGGAGACAGGGTTTCACCGTGTTAGCCAGGATGGTCTCAATCTCCTGACCTCGTGATCCGCCCGTCTCGGCCTCCCAAAGTCCTGGGATTACAGGCGTGAGCCACCGCGCCCGGTCACTTCATTATAGTTTTTATGTGTGTTTCTCTGATGGCCAGTGGTATTGAACACCTGTTCATATACCCGTTTGCCATTTGTGTATCTTCTTTCGAGAAATGTCTATTCATATCTTTGGCTGTTTTTACATTTCAATTTAATTTTTTTATATTTCACTTTTCAGTTCAGGAGTACATGCGCAGGCTGGTGAAAGAGGTGAACTTGTGCCGTGGGTTCCTGTTGTATGGATGATTTCATCACCCAGGTATTAAGTCTGGTGCCCACTAGTGACTTTTCCTGACTCTCCCTCTGCCCACCCTTAACCCTCCACCCTCCCATCGACTCCGGTGTGTGCCGTTCCCCTGTGTTCACGTCGTTTAGCTCCCACTTACACGTGAGCACGTGTGGGTATTTGGTTTTCTGTTCCTGTGTTGCTGAAGACAATGGCCTCCAACTCCAGCCATGTTCCTGCAAAAGGCATGATCTTATTTTTTTGTTTTTTTTTTATGACTTTTTGCCCATTTTTAAATCGGATTATAAGATACTTTTCTATTGACTTGTTTGAGCTCCTTATATATTCTAGTATTTTATCCCCCCTGAGGCTGCTGTTCTGAGCCTAAAGACGGAAGGAAGGCCTTGTGAGCTGTGCCTGGTACAGGTTTTTTTTTTTTTTTTTTCACATTATACCAGGTTCAAGCGACTCCCCTGCCTCAGCCTCCCGAGTAGCTGGGACTACAGGCGCCCACCACCACTCCCGGCTAACTTTTGTATTTTTAGTAGACACGGGGTTTCACCGTGTTGGCCAGGATGGTCTCGATCTCCTGACCTCGTGATCCGCCTGCCTCGGCCTCCCAAAGTGCTGGGATTCCACGCATGAGCCACGGTGTCCGGCCACAATTAACCATTTTAACGGGTCCAGTTCACTAGCATTTAGCACGTGGTTCCGCCTGGGGCAGATCTGTGCAAACCACACCCCAGAGGCCAAGGAAGCTGACGGCTGAAGAAAGAAACTGACTGATCAAGATTCTTAGAAAGAATTATGTAGAAATATGTAGGAAAGAAGCCGTATCTGCGAGGAGAGTGGATTCCGGTGCTCCCTGCAGACCCAGGGCTTCACCCCAGGGAGGAAAACGCAGGAAAACGTTGCTATGCGGGTGGGGGGGCCCTCAGGGACAGGGAAGGTGCCTCAGGGGCAGCCATGTGCACCTGCTAAGGGCAGGGTTTATGGTCCAGGCTACTTTGACCCAAGGGTGGGATTTAGGTCACATTGGAGAAAGTGGCAATCATCTTCGGGACCTTCCCAGAGCAGGGGTTGGTCAGAAGTGAACACGCCGATTGGCCTCCCAGACGGAGCTGCTCTCTGTTCCACAAACAGGCGTTGTGAGACACAGCCCCCACCTCTCCTGAGCTGCCCCAACCTCTCTCTAGCTGCCCCCACGTCTCTCTACCTGCTCCACGTCTCTCTAGCTGCCCCCACCTCTCTCGAGCTGCAGCAAATTCTCATGACTTCAAAGAAGACCCTATGCCCCTTAGGCAGTCACTCCGCAGCCCCTGCCAACCACAAACCCAGGTTCTGTTTCTGCAGCATTGCCTGTTCCTAGAAATGGAACCCCACGCTGTCCTCTTGTGTCTGGCTTCTCTCACCGAGGGCAGTGGCCCCAGGTTCCTGTTCATGGCTGCGTAGTATTCCACTGTGTGGACAGAGCACACTTTGTGTGTCTCTTCCCCTGATGACGACCCAGGCTCTCTCGTGAAGCCACCATGTGTGCAGGTGACCTGTGTGCAAAGCCCTTGCAAGGCAGGTCCCAGAGGCCCTCTGCCGGCTCCCAGGCAGGTTCCCTCCCACCTCACAGATGACCACATGGAGGCTCAGGAGAGAGGAGGCAGGTTGCGGAGATGAGAGGCAAGCCCAGCCCTACTGGGACCTGGCTGGGTGCCCGGGTGGCTCACGTCACCAGAGGGCCCTCCCTGCTGCATCTTTGAGCCGAGGGCACTGAGCCCGGGGGGTCTCCGTGAGCTGGTTCGCACAGACACCCCCACACCTGCCCCATGGATGTGGGAGTCTCCGCCATTTCCCCTGGGGGCTCCCAGCCCCTCCCCCGCTAGGGACCCCCTCCCCGGGACTCTCCCAAGGGCTCCCCACCACACCCACTGCAGTGTTGGCAGCTGGAAACCCCCAGGCGACCCGAGGGACCTGGGGACAGGAAGGGAGGGAGGCAACTCCCCTGTGTGGTTCCTGTTTGCTCCGTGTAATGAGGTGTGGACACTACAGGGTCAGGCCGCATCTCCCAGGCTGGCTGGGGGCCGGGGTTAGGGTCGGAAGAGCAGGGTGGTCTGTGGAATCGCCACGTTCACCCCCCACCCCTGAATAGCCTGGGCGGGCAGCGGCCACACTCAGGCCCCAGCAGCAGAGCCCACAGCACGAGGGGTGGGTGCAGGGGTGGGGCAGGGGCCAGCTGTGCCATCCCAGGTGGTCTTGGGGCCTCTGCCTCCCTCCCACCGTGTTGGGGACCTCGTGTTGAGGACAGGCTGACGGTCTGCATTCTTGCTGGGTAGGGCGGGGGTTGGCCCCTCACGGAGGCTCCTCGGTCCTCCCAGATGCCGCTGGGGGTGCCTGGAGGAAGGCCCAGCTTCCCGAGCACCTGTACGGACGTCAGTGTCCCCGCGGCCACGGGGCGGGCCAGGGAGAAGGCCGAGCGTGTCGGGATCTTCCCTGGACCTTCCCAGGGAGAGAGAGGAGGCAGCCATCCCCGGCCGGGCTGGTGAGAATGGTGCCGGTCAGAGGGCGGAAGAAACAGCCCACACACTCCTGGGGCCGGTGGTGTTACCTGCAGGTCCCAGGGTGCAGACACTGCGGGACGGTTGAGCTGGGGCTGCCACCATAGATGGCCCCAAACCAGGCAGAGGGGTGCACTGACCGCAGAGACTCATCCGCTCCCCGTCCTGGAGACCAGGGGTCTGAGGTCCAGGAGTCTCAGGGCTGTGCTCCCTCCACAGGCTCCGGGGGAGGCTCCTTCCTGCCTCTGGCAGCTCCCGGGGGCTCCAGGCGTCCCTGGGTTTGTGGCCATGTCACTCCAGTCTCTGCTTCTGTCTCCACATGGCTTCCTCCCCTGTGTCTGCGTCTCGTCTACTGTCTCTCAGGACACTTGAGAGAATGAGTAAAGGGGTGCACGAACAAGGACTCTGGTGGCCCAGGGCACTCCACGTTCCGTCTCAGGGCCAGGCTGTCTCTGAAGGACACGAACGCTGCCTAGTGGTGTTGGCCAATTTCTGTGGCCTCAAATCCTCCACCACAGCTGGTCACAAGCAAGGAAGCCTACGGCAGCACTGGGAAGGAACGCAGGGTTGCCTCTTGCGATTCCCCAGGCAGCGGCAGACACCGGCCCTCAGCCTCCGGGAGGAGTCTCCAGGCGCCCATCTTCCCAGGTGCAGAGTTAGCGGCTCAGAAAGACTCGGCGGCCTCCGGTGTCCACACAGCAGAGCCTCCCGAGGTGGCCGCCCCCTTGTGAGGTTCCAGCAACATCCGTGAAGACGACACTCGTCGTTGGACGGCGGCCACCCTGAGGCTCACGAGGACGTCCAGGGGCTTCGGAGCGGCTGCGTGGGAGACCTGGGTGGGCCAGGCCAGAAGAAGTCACAGGTTCGGAGAAACACGAACGCCAAAACCACACACCTGGGCCTTGGGAAGGCAGAGCTGGAGGAGGCAGTGGGTGGGTGCTATTCTTCAAGAAGGGCTGGGTGTCGGAGTGTGTGTGGGTGTGTGGTGCGGTGGGAGCTGCCCCTCCAGGACTGTGTTCTAGGTTTTGTGTGCGTGTGTGTGCCTGTGTGTGTGCAGTGGGGTGTGTCGCGTGTCTCGTTCTTCACGGAGGCCTGTGTTCCGGTGTGTTGGGGGGGCGGTGGGAGGTGTCCCCCAGGGACGCCTGCGTTCGCACTTGTTGGTGGTGCTGCGGTTTGTTCTGAAGGATTCCAGGAAATAGCATCTGAAGTACCTTCCAATGGGACGATGACTCCCTCAAGCTGACGTCATCTGGAAAACAACACATGGACGGAGAGATTTTTCTAAAAAAAATTTCTCATCTGACTAAATGCAGGTTCTCCAAAGCGAGGCCGATGTCAGGAGGCCCCTCGGAGAAATATCCATCTGTCGCTTGTGGGGACCAGGATCGATCCAGCTCCCAGTGGCCACAGGGAGAAATATTCATCTATCGACTGGGGGCATGAACCGGGAACAGGAGTCAAACCGGCAGGGGACGGACGGTGACCCTACTCCGGACGGGCTCTTCCTGGCCCTTTGAGTTTAGGTCCTTTGCTCTCCCAGGCAGCCCGCGTTCCCCCCCATTCCTGCTCCCGGGAAGAAGTGTCTGTCCGCTCCAGCCCCGCACTGGGTGGCCTGGGCCGTCTCATTCCTGATTCCCCAACGGTCTGAGGCAGGAGAAGCGGGTCTGAGGCAGGAGATGAGGGTCTGAGGCAGGAGACGAGGGCCTGAGGCAGGAGAAGCGGGTCTGAGGCAGGAGATGAGGGTCTGAGGCAGGAGACGAGGGTCTGAGGCAGGAGAAGCGGGTCTGAGGCAGGAGACAAGGGTCTGAGGCAGGGGAAGAGGGTCTGAGGCAGGAAAAGAGGGTGTATTTGGCCTCATAGTGTTAGAACGAGGCTGTCAGGGTGTGCCCTAAAGCAACCTGCTGTTCTCATGAGAGGGAAGAGATGCCAGGGATACTTGGGCACAGTGAGAAGACTCTATAAGCACACACCAGATGGCATCCACAAGCCAAGGAGAGGGGCTTCGGGAGGAACCAGCCCGAGGGACGACATCTCAGACTTCAGCCTCCAGGACTATGGGAAGGTAATTTTCAGTTAAGCCCAGCCCTGAACACTCACACAGACGGGTACATTTACTGTCCCTGTTCTTCTGCCAAGGAAATTGAGGCACAGAGAAGTTTAGTGAACTGGACCCATAGGAGAGAACCAGTAACGGTCAAGCTTGGGTTGGAACAAACCACCCTTTTTGCAGCACTCATGCTCTTAGGCACTACACGTTTCCTTGGATACGCTGGAAACACGGAACACTGCAGCACACCCTGAACAGGCAACGTCACAGTAACAAAGACGACACTGAGTCGAAGTGCCTTCAGCTACATGGGAAGAGTACGGGGGTCTCTCATGGATGGCGTGAATAGAAGACCCCTAGAAAGGAAGAGACGGCTCAGCCCACCACCCTCAGGGGAAGGTCTTGGTTCTGCTCCACCACCGAGTAGTTTCCCACCTCCGACAGGGGAAGGCCTCAGTACCTAGGCGACCTCAGCACCGAGGAGGTCTCAGTACCTAGGAGGTCTCAGGACCTAGGAGGTCTCAGCACCTAGAAGGTCTCAGCACCGAGGCGACCTCAGCACCGAGGAGGTCTCAGTACCTAGGAGGTCTCAGCACCGAGGAGGTCTCAGTACCTGGGGGACCTCAGTACCAACGAGGTCTCAGTACCTAGGAGATCTCCGTGCCTAGGAGACCTCAGTACCTAGGAGGTCACAGCACTGAGGCGACCTCAGCAACAAGGAGGTCTCAGTACTTAGAGGGTCTCAGGACCTAGGAGGTCTCAGCACCTAGGGGGTCTCAGCACCAAGGAGGTCTCAGTACCTAGGGGACCTCAGTACCGACGAGGTCTCAGTACCTAGGAGATCTCAGTGCCTAGGAGACCTCAGTACCTAGAAGGTCTCAGGACCTAGGAGGTCTCAGCACCTAGAAGGTCTCAGGTACTGAGGTGACCTCAGTACCGACGAGGTCTCAGTACCTAGGAGATCTCAGTGCCTAGGAGACCTCAGTACCTAGCAGGTCAAACTGAGAGACGAAACGTAGAAGGGAGGTTGTCACGGGCTGGGGGAGGCGGAGTGGAGAGCTGCTCATGGAAAGATGCGAACGTTCTGCAGATAGACGGTGGTGCCCAGCGCACCACACTGATGTGCTCAGTCCCACCGAACTGCGCCCTGAAAAGCATAATCCGGAGTTGTCGATTTGAATTGTGCCATGACGTGTTTAAATGTGTACTACGATTAAACTACCATACTACGATAGGGATTTATTGCAAGAAGTGAGGAATGCTGGCATCTAGAAGCTGGAAAAGCGTATTTTGTTGGGGGGGCCTGGAGCTCCCATCTCACACACAGGAGGGAAGACACAACTGGAAGCAATCAAGCCGACGAACGGGATGTTGTTCCCTGCCAGACGCAGGTCCTTGCCTTGTGTGTGCCTAACCTCACTTCGTTCGACAGCAACGCAGGAGGAGGAAATCACCGTTAACCGTGCTGGAAGCTGAGGCTCAGAAACTGAAAATGACACAGCTGTGAACGGTCTCACTGGCATTGGAGCCAGGAGAGAAAAACGCCCTTGGTAAAATCTCCCAACTGAAGGGGAAATGGGAATACACCCTGCAGGGCCCACAGAGACAATGGCTGGAACGTCACGGTCCTCGAGGGGGAGCGGTGCGGTGGTCGGGCTGTGGCCGTGAAGACACAGCGGTGTGGGAGGCTGGGGGCCGCTGGGGATCTGGCTGGAAGGTTTCCGTTAATAGCTGGAGCTCCAGAGCCTGTCCTGGAAGAGGGAAGTGGGCCCGGTCCTGGGAGGGTTTGTAAACCGGCAAGAGTGCGTCAGTGTGGGACTCCGACGTCAGGACCCTGGCATGCATACAACAGACATCACATGAATGGGGCAAGAGGACCAAGCCCCCCCATGGTGCAGCCGCTCCGCCGTGTGGGGGGAACTGTGGTGAAACACAGGACTCGCTTAGAAAGATCCCGAGAGAGAATCCACCCACAGAAAACCTGGAGAGTATTCTGAAACTTTCTGCAGGAAATCCAGGAGAAAGAGTCCTATTCTGTGATGGGAGGGGTGCTGGTCAGGGGCTGCGTCGGAAAGGCAGTCTTGGAAAGGATGCACAGATTCTCGCTGGAGGTGCTGAGGCAGCCACAGGAGGTGGTGGGTAGGGGCCATGGGGATTGGGTGGAGAATCTAGAGCTGGGACCCCCTGGATTTGATGGAAGGAGCGTCGCCTTGGGAGGCAAAGACACAGATTCGAGTCCAGGCCTGTAGCATCCTTCAGTCACCCTTAAGCCCCCTGAGTTTCTGCATGTGTGAAATGAGCATCACGGTTCCCACCTCACAGGGGCAGGGGAAGGGGCAGGGGCAGGAGGCTGTGAGATTGTGAGGGCTGGAGTTCCTTATCGCATGGAGTCAGCAGCCTTCTGGGCTGAGGTGTTTCTGTCCTTCGGTGTCACAGGCTGGCTCTCGTGCGTCCTTCCTTCGGCTTCTCCCCACCGGCATCCACGCAGAGAATACACGACCTCTATCGAATGCTTGTAAGGGGCCCCTGTTCCCAGCATTTCACCTGTCAATGTCACTTAAGCCTTAAACAGCCTCTGATGAGGTTCTGATAGTGTCCTCCTTGGCCTGCTGGAAGGCCCAGAGCTGAAGGACGACTGGGCACTGGGCTCTTGGGACGGTCACAGGCTGTCACCTGGCCAGGGCAGACCCCTTCCTCTCACTGGGCCTTCTGGTGCCCTGAGTCCCTCCTGCTTTCTGCCACAGACTTGGGAGGGAGCGTGAGCTGCATCCAACAGGCTGCAGGAGGTCCCAACCTCTGATCACCCAAGACCAGACAGAGGCAGTGCGTCGGCTGCAGTAAAGGCCTAGCGACCTGGGTGGGCATGGGGCACCCGCTCCTACTTTGGCATTAGAGGTCATGCCACTGCTTGTCTTTGCCATTCTACCAAGTGTCCTGGGAGGACTCGCTCCTCACGTGGGTCACGTGTCTCCAGTCCATTAATAGCTGGTTGGAAGTGAGTCCTGGTCCAGCCCTGTGAGAAGCCGGGGGACCGGCCCCTCGTTTCCTCGTGGACTCAGGGCCCCTCATTTCCTCGTGGACTCAGGGCCCCTCGTTTCCTCGTGGACTCAGGGTACCTCATCCTCATGGACTCAGGGCCCCACATAACGACATGCCTGGCCTTCCTGGACCCATGCGCTCACTCCAGAAGAAAGTTTGCTTTGAGCTCGCCTGGTGGGCACGATGCCCCTGAACATCTAACCATCTGTTGACATTTCCACCACCAGAAACTTCCTCCAGGCAGCGCCCAGCCAGTGCTCCAAAGAGGTGCAGAATCTCTGAGAAAGTATGTGGCCCACAGTCACCAGCGAACAACATTTTTAGGACCTTGTTTGAGCCACCAGCTTGGAGAAGGCAGGGGTCCAGAATAAATCAAATCCTCAGAACTGTCAGACGGTGGCGGCTCGGTCAAACCTCGGTCAAAAGACGCTTTGGCCAAAGTCAACAGAGAGCGGCAGGGACTTGCTTTTGCTGGACCCTCCGCAAGACCACACAGGGAGTGAACAATGTTGCCTCCAACTTTCCCGTGAGGTGAGAATTCTTCTTATCCAGATGAGAAGGTGCAGGCCCAGGGCAGGTGTGTGTGGCCAGGACGGGGATGGAGCCCTCACGCGGCCTCGAGATCAGCACCCGGGCGTCAGCTCTCTCCATGACACGTCGCAACGGCTCCACGCCTGTGCTGGTATGTTAGTTTCCCCGCTCAGACTTAGGTCAAATGGTCTCTTAATTACGGGAGATTTAGTCACTCCTGACATCGGCGTGTGTGGTTCAAGCAGCCCGAGGGGAAGAGACAAGGCCTCCTTTATGCAGACTCCGCAGTCCTCAGAGGACTGGACACAGCCCTGGCCTGCTGCTGTCTGCCGTGCCTTTTGCTCCCTGGGCTTCACTCCTTGGTCTGTACCTTGAATATAGTAAGATCCGTTTGCACATTTTGCTCTTATGCCTGACACCAAAGGAAGAGAAGACAGTAGTTTAAAGCTCCCAACGTTTTTCATGTTCTGAGCCTTAGGTCTCCCACATGGTAGAGAATCAACAAATATCAGAGGACCCCAGACTTGGCCCGAGATGAAACAGCTTTGAGGCTTCCAGGGATCCCTCAGAAGGCTGCACCCAGGCTGGCCACATGTGAAAACATGGTGGCAAAACATGGTGGCTGCTTTCTTCTCTGCTCACTGTGGTTTTCTCAGAGCTCTAAGCTGGTTTATTCCATGACATGGAGGGGTTCTCTCCGATGTCTCCGCTTGTCCAGTGTGTGACAAGAGTTGAGAAGTGGGGAGACACAGGACGCACACTGAATGCAGGTGGTCTCACCCGCCTCACTCAGGATGTACGTCTTGCCTGGCTAGGCTTGGCCTCCTGTGCACTGTGCGCCCCTCCAAATGAAGCATGACCCTTGCTCCCCCACCTAATTGGTGGTTCTCTGCCCCCACAAGCTCAGCCAACTGCTTCCCTGACACGTGCAGGTCCCAGCCTGGAGGAGACGGAGCAACAAGGCCGAGTGGGGATGAACGCTGGCTTTCTGGTCCACCTTTGCCTCATGCAAATGCTTCTCTATCCTTTATGACTGAGATCCTGGAGCAGGGAATCACCTAGTCTTAATGACCATAAAGTGGAGAAGGAGCAGGGAGAGGCTGAGACCATTGCTGCAAGCTCTTGGTGTCCCTGACGGAGTGAGAGAGGCGGGATACGTGCCTGGGGTGGGCCTGAGGACGCTGCTTTCTCCTCTGCCTGCCTGGGGCCCAGCGGGGGTCATGGGACCCAGGACTGTCTCTGCAGCTCTAGCTGTAAACATCCAGGAGCAGCTGTGACCTGGAAGTCATCCAGAACTCAGCACAGAGGCCTCCAGAAGTCCCTGCCTTCAGACAAGGACAGGTGCTTGCTCTCCCAGTGGCTGGCACTGTTAAAACAGACTTTTTTTCTATAGCCAACATCATAACGAATGAGGAAATACTCAATAACTCCCCCTAAAATGGGGAGAAACGGAAGGGTTTCTGGATTTGTTTTCGTCTCTTCCAGTCACATTGGGCTGGGAGGTTCCAGTCAGTGCGAAGAGACGAGGAAAAGAAAAGTACAAAGATTGGAAATAAATTAGTAAAATTACCCTCATTTACAGGTGAAATGAGATGGTGGATCCTAAGGGATCCACAAAAAAATCAGCTTGAACCAATAAGTGAATTTTGCGACATCACAGGACACCAAGTCAATACACAAAGATCATTGTATTTCTATATACTACTGATGACTAATTTAAAATGAAGTTAAAAATACTATCTATAATAGTAAAATCAAATACTTAGGGATAAATTTCACAATACATGTGCAAAACCTCTACACCAAAAATCATCTGAGAGATACATCTCTAAACATACCATGTCTACTTCTTCACAAGTTGATCTAATCGTTCCATGAAATCTCAGTTGGAGTCCCTGTGGACTTTTCCTCTAAATTAACAAGATGGTTTAGAAGTTCATGGAGAAGTGAAGGTCTAAGGGCAGCCACAGCCATCTGGGCAGGACCAGCACCATCTGAAGAGCTGGCAAGGGTGGTGACAGAGCTGCCATGTTCATGGCAGATCTCACAGCAGTAAGACCATAAAGAAATAGGTCACCGGAATAGAGCAGAGAGTCCGGAAGTAGGCTGACAGGCACCATCCCATGGTTTTCAACACGCGGGCCAAAGCTGCAGGGGAAAGATGGAGCCGAAATAACTGGGTATCAGGCCAGGCACAATGGGGCTCATGCCTGTGGTCCCAGCAGTTCGGGATGCCAAGGTGGGAGGATTGCTTGGGCCCAGAAGTTTGGGACCAGCGTGGGTAACGTCATAAGACTCTGTGTCTCCACACAGAGACATAGGCCGGGCATGGAGGTGCACACGGAGGCAGGAGGATCCCTTGAGCCCGGGAGTCTGAGGCTGCAGTAAGCTGAGATCACAGCTTGGGTGATAGAGTGAGGTCCTGTCTCTAAAATATAAAATATATAAATAAAAAGACCCTGGATATCCACATGGACAGAAAAAAGAATCTTGACTCCCCCTTCTCATACCTTCGAAACTGAGAGGTTAGGCAAGGGTTTCATAGAGAAGACACAAGCCATAAACTAGAAGACTGATAAACTGCAGTATAACGTATGAGGGCAACGAGAGTGACTTCACGCTGGAGAAACCCGGCCAGGTTGCCGAGGTCAACATCGGCAGTGAGCCTGAGCCGGGCCAAGGCAGCCCCTGACGTGGTGCGATGGGAAGCGCCTCGTTCTGCTCTTCCTCCGTGAAGCCCACAGCCAGAATCTGGACATGAAAAACAGCCTTCATACGAATCCCAACAGACAGACACTCCCCCAAATACCTGAGCCCAACTTCTCAGAACTTTCAAGATCGTAGAAAACAGGGAAGGTCTGAGAAACTGTCACAGCCAAGAGAGGCCTTGGGAGACGTGACGAACACCTGTCACGCGGGATCCTGGACAGGATCCTGGCCCAGAAAACGGCCACCCGAGGAACATGGAGGAAACCAAACGAACTGTGGGCTTGAGTTAATGATTATGTAGGAACGTTTGTTCACTAATTCTGGCAAATGTACCAAACTGACATAAGGCATTAATAATAAGGAAACCGTGTGAAGTATATGGGAACCCGGCACTCTCTTTATAACAATTCTGTGAACTCAAAATGGCTCTAAAATAAAAAAACTTCATTTTAAAAAACCAGCCACAGAAGAAGGAGGGAGATTGATAAATTGGACTTCAAGAAAATGAGAAATCGTTGGGTGGAAATGCACACAGCAGGTACACCTGATGAAAGACTTGCATGAAGAATGTACCAGCAGCTCTGGAAACCCAACAACAAACAGATTCTACCTGATTCTAAAAAACGGAAAACAGCCTTGGATAACACTTCGGAAGATACACAAACACTGACGAGTTTGAGGAAAGGTGCTCAGCCTCGTAGTGATCAGGATGAGTTTGAGGAAGGCACTCAGCCTCGTGGTGATCAGGATGAGTTTGAGGAAGGCACTCAGCCTCGTGGTGATCAGGATGAGTTTGAGGAAGGCACTCAGCCTCATAATAATCAGGACGAGTTTGAGGAAGGCGCTCAGCCTCGTGGTGATCAGGACGTGGAACTGGAAATCTCCGTGGCAGCCCCTGCACACCCGCCGGGGTGGAGGCGGAAAGGCCGACAACACGAAGGTGAGGCTTATGCCGGGGAACTGGATCCTCGTTGCCTCTGGGGGGCCTGGAATGTGGCCTCCACTTAGGACAATGGCTTGGAAAAGCCTAAAATCCCGTGTATTTCTACATCCTAGTGACGCTGCATACCATGGGGGTGAGCACTCCCGGGCTGGGGATGCCACCGGGTCCTCGGGGCCCGTTCATTTCATGCGACAGGAGACTGAGGTCTAGAGGGAGGCAACAGCCAAGGATGGCCTGGATCCAACGCCTCACACAAGCCACCGTGGCTGCCTCCTTCTCTGGCCCCCCCCATCTTCCCTCCTTCTTCTCCCCCTTGTCCCCCTTCTCCCTCTCCCACCCCCCTCCTCTCCCTCCTCCTCCTCATCCGTTCTCCTCCTTGTCCCTCTCTTCCTCATCCCCCTCCTTGTCATTCTCCTCTTCCTCCTAGTCCTCCTCCTCCTCATCCTCCTCCTTGTCCTCTTCTTCCTCCTAGTCATCCCCCTCCTCCTCCTAATTCTCCTCCTCTCCCTCCCCCTTGTCCTCCTCGTCTTCCTTTTCTTGGTCTTCTTCTGTCCCAGTGCTTTCAAACTCTGGCTCTCCAACGACATGGAAGAGTTAAACGGAGGAACGCCGGCTCAGCCAAGCCCCTAGAGACTCCTACTTGATATGGGCAGTTTAAAACCACTTTTCCATTACATTTTTCTGTGACAACTCTTTTCATGGAGAACGAAAAGACTCTCGTTAAGTGTTGCTGTTCAGAAGTGTTGGCGGTCGTTGCTAACACGAGATCCAACAAGGTAAATGCCAGGAGCCATCTGCAAGGGGTAATACCTCATTCTGCTTTTGCCTAAATGATGCTGCATCCCTTTACCTCTCTGCTGCCGCCCTTCGGTGCTGGGGGCCTGTGCCACCCAGTGACCGGTTAAATCAGCTTGGGGAAGAGCTCTGTTGAGGCTTGTCCTGCTTAGCAAGGGAAACTTAAGAGTCTCAGCATCCTGGTCATGGAATGCTACGTTAGCTCTGTCCGAGGTTTGAGACTGAGACGGGCAGACCATTTTAAAGACAGGCTGCATCCAGCCTCCCATGACAGAGCCTCGTGGGAAGGGGAAGGGTGGTGAGCAGGGTCTTGGGGATTTTCTATCCTGAGCCTTCCATGTTGGGGCTTCTTGGAGACAGGGGAGGGCCACAGCCTCAGTGACTGGCCATTGGCCAAAATACTCATTAAAAAGCTGGGGCCAGCCCAGGTTGAGGGCCTGACCCTCTGAGTCTGCGGGGCCCAACTGCTCCTCAATGGCTGCTGCTGGACAGGGAACAGCCTGGCACCAGGTGAAGCATCCCTGACTCCTCAGGGAGAGACGAGGGAGGAGGCCGCATGTCTGAAAGGCCAAGGTAAGAGCCCACAGCCCTGCAGGTCTTCCTGCATTTCCAGCCGTAATGGCCACGATCACCACGGTCTGGACTGTCTGAAGAAGGTCTTTTCACAGGCTCGGCTTGGCTGGAATCTGACCTGTGAAGCCTTTGGGTCAGTCGCAGGAATTATCAAGCACCTGCCACGCCTGGAAGAGTTGGACTCGGGAGGCAGAGGGCCTGCCTGGTGTCAGGCGAAGGGATGATAAATGTACCCCTCTGTTTTGTCACTTTCTCACGGCCTCTCTGGCCGCCCTGGCCGCCTGTCTGTCCTACCCAGCCCTTCTCTGATGAGCCGTCCTGGTGCTTTGTCTCTGCTCACCTGGGCTCGAGGCTGTAAACAGCAGGAGGTTCCATCCCAGGCGAGCTGTGCCATGGTGACCGAAGGTCTCAGGGAGCAGAATAAGTCTGGGTGGGTTGAGCTGGGAGTTTCGAAGCTGCAGGAAGCTGGGATCGCAGCCTCATGGTGCAGAGAGAAGCCTTCGCTCAGCGGCGTGGGGAAGCCCCTTGTTGAGTCTAGGCAGGGGGGAGGGTACCGCCGCCTCTCCCAGCAGCAGGCTCCCAGGAGGCAGTGCCGTCACGGGGCCCCGCTGGCAGAAGCCTGAAAAGTCCAACAGGGAAACCTCCAAGGTAGTGTCTAACACCAGTCCTCGAGGCAGCTGCTGCTCCAGCTGTGCTCACCTGGAGTGGAGGCGCCAACGGCACCCGGTGTGGGAGAGGTCGAGGCCGACCCTCTGCCCCATCCTAGACCAGCTGTACGAGACAACAGCTCACACCAGCTGCCCAGAATCATGGCCCCCCGCCAGCCTTCAGCAGGCCTCCTCTCTTCCCATCCCAGCACCCCTCCCCTCTGTGACAGGAGGACCAGCAGGTGCGCTCTGAGGCCCGACCTCCTCCACCTCAACCCTGAGAACCTGCTCCAGCTGCCCTCCCAGCTCCTGACCACACACGGGCTTTGCTCCCACACCAGCCTCTTTGGGGAAAGTGCGGGGAGGGGCCTGCTCCAGGCTCTGGGACATGTGGGGAAAGTGGGGGAGGGGCCTGTTCCAGGCTCTGGGACATTTGGCTTCGGCTGTAGCCTGTGTCCAAGGGAAGAAACCCTGAAGGTGGGTTCCCACCAGGTGTGCACACCCTAATCCACGCCCCCAGGGTACATTGCCTTCCAGGCAAGAGGCGCTCTGTGGACAGAGTCGGGACAAGTGTCTAGAGATTAGGAGGTGCTCGGGCCCGTATGAGAGGGAGACAGCAAGTTCAGAGAGGCCATGGGACAACACCAGCTCAGACAGAGCAGAGGCCGTGCAGCTGTCCTGGGTGCTGAGCAGCTGCAGAGGCCGGCGGAGGCATGGAGCAGGTGTTCTCCTGCAGCCTCCAGAGGGACCAGCCCTGCCGACGCCCTGGCTTTGGCCCAGTGAAACTCATTTCGGACTTCTGACCTCCAGCACCACAAGAGAAGAAATCTGCACTGGTTTAAACCACTGAATTTGTGGTATCTGTTTCAGCAGCAGTGGGAGAGGGCAAATGCTCTCCAGCTTGGCACCTGCAGCCCAGCTCAAAGGAGGCAGCACTTTTATCAATTCATCTCTGGAGGTGGGTGACCAGCAGGTGGGACAAGTGGATGCACAATCCAATGTCAGATGATGGCACCGAGTTGCTGTGCCCACCGTGAACACGTGTGTGACTCAGACGATGGCACGGAGTCGCTGTGCCCACTGTAAACACGTGTGTGACTCAGACGATGGCACAGAGTCGCGGTGCCCACCGTCAACACGTGTGTGACTCAGACGATGGCACGGAGTCACTGTGCCCACCGTCAACACGTGTGTGACTCAGACGATGGCACGGAGTCGCGGTGCCCACCGTAAACACGTGTGTGTGACTCAGACGATGGCACGGAGTCGCTGTGCCCACCGTAAACACGTGTGTGTGACTCAGACGATGACACGGAGTCGCTGTGCCCATGGTAAGCACCTGTGTGTGACTGGATCTCAGACGATGGCACTGAGTCGCTGTGCCCACCATAAACACGTGTGTGTGACTCAGACGATGGCACGGAGTTGCTGTGCCCATGGTAAACACGTGTGTGTGACTGGATCTCAGACGATGGCACCGAGTTGCTGTGCCCACGGTAAACACCTATCTGTGACTGGGTCTCAGACGATGGCACCGAGTCGCTGTGCCCACGGTAAACACCTATCTGTGACTGGGTCTCAGACGATGGCACCGAGTCGCTGTGCCCATCGTAAGCACATGTGTGTGACTCAGACGATGGCACTGAGTCGCTGTGCCCACCGTAAGCACCTGTGTGTGACTGGATCTCAGACGATGGCACTGAGTCGCTGTGCCCACCATAAACACGTGTGTGACTGGGTCTCAGACGATGGCACCGAGTCACTGTGCCCACAGTAAACACCTGTGTGTGACTCAGACGATGGCACCGAGTCGCTGTGCCCACCGTAAGCACCTGTGTGTGACTGGGTCTCCATCTCCCGGGGCTGCCACCTGACCCCAGGCAGCCAGAGCTTTCCTCGCCCGGTTCTGTGGGAGGCCCCA
>NW_022328152.1:0-26847 GCF_002776525.5 Piliocolobus tephrosceles | reverse complement strand
TGGGGCCTCCCACAGAACCGGGCGAGGAAAGCTCTGGCTGCCTGGGGTCAGGTGGCAGCCCCGGGAGATGGAGACCCAGTCACACACAGGTGCTTACGGTGGGCACAGCGACTCGGTGCCATCGTCTGAGTCACACACAGGTGTTTACTGTGGGCACAGTGACTCGGTGCCATCGTCTGAGACCCAGTCACACACGTGTTTATGGTGGGCACAGCGACTCAGTGCCATCGTCTGAGATCCAGTCACACACAGGTGCTTACGGTGGGCACAGCGACTCAGTGCCATCGTCTGAGTCACACACATGTGCTTACGATGGGCACAGCGACTCGGTGCCATCGTCTGAGACCCAGTCACAGATAGGTGTTTACCGTGGGCACAGCGACTCGGTGCCATCGTCTGAGACCCAGTCACAGATAGGTGTTTACCGTGGGCACAGCAACTCGGTGCCATCGTCTGAGATCCAGTCACACACACGTGTTTACCATGGGCACAGCAACTCCGTGCCATCGTCTGAGTCACACACACGTGTTTATGGTGGGCACAGCGACTCAGTGCCATCGTCTGAGATCCAGTCACACACAGGTGCTTACCATGGGCACAGCGACTCCGTGTCATCGTCTGAGTCACACACACGTGTTTACGGTGGGCACAGCGACTCCGTGCCATCGTCTGAGTCACACACACGTGTTTACGGTGGGCACCGCGACTCCGTGCCATCGTCTGAGTCACACACGTGTTGACGGTGGGCACAGTGACTCCGTGCCATCGTCTGAGTCACACACGTGTTGACGGTGGGCACCGCGACTCTGTGCCATCGTCTGAGTCACACACGTGTTTACAGTGGGCACAGCGACTCCGTGCCATCGTCTGAGTCACACACGTGTTCACGGTGGGCACAGCAACTCGGTGCCATCATCTGACATTGGATTGTGCATCCACTTGTCCCACCTGCTGGTCACCCACCTCCAGAGATGAATTGATAAAAGTGCTGCCTCCTTTGAGCTGGGCTGCAGGTGCCAAGCTGGAGAGCATTTGCCCTCTCCCACTGCTGCTGAAACAGATACCACAAATTCAGTGGTTTAAACCAGTGCAGATTTCTTCTCTTGTGGTGCTGGAGGTCAGAAGTCCGAAATGAGTTTCACTGGGCCAAAGCCAGGGCGTCGGCAGGGCTGGTCCCTCTGGAGGCTGCAGGAGAACACCTGCTCCATGCCTCCGCCGGCCTCTGCAGCTGCTCAGCACCCAGGACAGCTGCACGGCCTCTGCTCTGTCTGAGCTGGTGTTGTCCCATGGCCTCTCTGAACTTGCTGTCTCCCTCTCATACGGGCCCGAGCACCTCCTAATCTCTAGACACTTGTCCCGACTCTGTCCACAGAGCGCCTCTTGCCTGGAAGGCAATGTACCCTGGGGGCGTGGATTAGGGTGTGCACACCTGGTGGGAACCCACCTTCAGGGTTTCTTCCCTTGGACACAGGCTACAGCCGAAGCCAAATGTCCCAGAGCCTGGAACAGGCCCCTCCCCCACTTTCCCCACATGTCCCAGAGCCTGGAGCAGGCCCCTCCCCGCACTTTCCCCAAAGAGGCTGGTGTGGGAGCAAAGCCCGTGTGTGGTCAGGAGCTGGGAGGGCAGCTGGAGCAGGTTCTCAGGGTTGAGGTGGAGGAGGTCGGGCCTCAGAGCGCACCTGCTGGTCCTCCTGTCACAGAGGGGAGGGGTGCTGGGATGGGAAGAGAGGAGGCCTGCTGAAGGCTGGCGGGGGGCCATGATTCTGGGCAGCTGGTGTGAGCTGTTGTCTCGTACAGCTGGTCTAGGATGGGGCAGAGGGTCGGCCTCGACCTCTCCCACACCGGGTGCCGTTGGCGCCTCCACTCCAGGTGAGCACAGCTGGAGCAGCAGCTGCCTCGAGGACTGGTGTTAGACACTACCTTGGAGGTTTCCCTGTTGGACTTTTCAGGCTTCTGCCAGCGGGGCCCCGTGACGGCACTGCCTCCTGGGAGCCTGCTGCTGGGAGAGGCGGCGGTACCCTCCCCCCTGCCTAGACTCAACAAGGGGCTTCCCCACGCCGCTGAGCGAAGGCTTCTCTCTGCACCATGAGGCTGCGATCCCAGCTTCCTGCAGCTTCGAAACTCCCAGCTCAACCCACCCAGACTTATTCTGCTCCCTGAGACCTTCGGTCACCATGGCACAGCTCGCCTGGGATGGAACCTCCTGCTGTTTACAGCCTCGAGCCCAGGTGAGCAGAGACAAAGCACCAGGACGGCTCATCAGAGAAGGGCTGGGTAGGACAGACAGGCGGCCAGGGCGGCCAGAGAGGCCGTGAGAAAGTGACAAAACAGAGGGGTACATTTATCATCCCTTCGCCTGACACCAGGCAGGCCCTCTGCCTCCCGAGTCCAACTCTTCCAGGCGTGGCAGGTGCTTGATAATTCCTGCGACTGACCCAAAGGCTTCACAGGTCAGATTCCAGCCAAGCCGAGCCTGTGAAAAGACCTTCTTCAGACAGTCCAGACCGTGGTGATCGTGGCCATTACGGCTGGAAATGCAGGAAGACCTGCAGGGCTGTGGGCTCTTACCTTGGCCTTTCAGACATGCGGCCTCCTCCCTCGTCTCTCCCTGAGGAGTCAGGGATGCTTCACCTGGTGCCAGGCTGTTCCCTGTCCAGCAGCAGCCATTGAGGAGCAGTTGGGCCCCGCAGACTCAGAGGGTCAGGCCCTCAACCTGGGCTGGCCCCAGCTTTTTAATGAGTATTTTGGCCAATGGCCAGTCACTGAGGCTGTGGCCCTCCCCTGTCTCCAAGAAGCCCCAACATGGAAGGCTCAGGATAGAAAATCCCCAAGACCCTGCTCACCACCCTTCCCCTTCCCACGAGGCTCTGTCATGGGAGGCTGGATGCAGCCTGTCTTTAAAATGGTCTGCCCGTCTCAGTCTCAAACCTCGGACAGAGCTAACGTAGCATTCCATGACCAGGATGCTGAGACTCTTAAGTTTCCCTTGCTAAGCAGGACAAGCCTCAACAGAGCTCTTCCCCAAGCTGATTTAACCGGTCACTGGGTGGCACAGGCCCCCAGCACCGAAGGGCGGCAGCAGAGAGGTAAAGGGATGCAGCATCATTTAGGCAAAAGCAGAATGAGGTATTACCCCTTGCAGATGGCTCCTGGCATTTACCTTGTTGGATCTCGTGTTAGCAACGACCGCCAACACTTCTGAACAGCAACACTTAACGAGAGTCTTTTCGTTCTCCATGAAAAGAGTTGTCACAGAAAAATGTAATGGAAAAGTGGTTTTAAACTGCCCATATCAAGTAGGAGTCTCTAGGGGCTTGGCTGAGCCGGCGTTCCTCCGTTTAACTCTTCCATGTCGTTGGAGAGCCAGAGTTTGAAAGCACTGGGACAGAAGAAGACCAAGAAAAGGAAGACGAGGAGGACAAGGGGGAGGGAGAGGAGGAGAATTAGGAGGAGGAGGGGGATGACTAGGAGGAAGAAGAGGACAAGGAGGAGGATGAGGAGGAGGAGGACTAGGAGGAAGAGGAGAATGACAAGGAGGGGGATGAGGAAGAGAGGGACAAGGAGGAGAACGGATGAGGAGGAGGAGGGAGAGGAGGGGGGTGGGAGAGGGAGAAGGGGGACAAGGGGGAGAAGAAGGAGGGAAGATGGGGGGGGCCAGAGAAGGAGGCAGCCACGGTGGCTTGTGTGAGGCGTTGGATCCAGGCCATCCTTGGCTGTTGCCTCCCTCTAGACCTCAGTCTCCTGTCGCATGAAATGAACGGGCCCCGAGGACCCGGTGGCATCCCCAGCCCGGGAGTGCTCACCCCCATGGTATGCAGCGTCACTAGGATGTAGAAATACACGGGATTTTAGGCTTTTCCAAGCCATTGTCCTAAGTGGAGGCCACATTCCAGGCCCCCCAGAGGCAACGAGGATCCAGTTCCCCGGCATAAGCCTCACCTTCGTGTTGTCGGCCTTTCCGCCTCCACCCCGGCGGGTGTGCAGGGGCTGCCACGGAGATTTCCAGTTCCACGTCCTGATCACCACGAGGCTGAGCGCCTTCCTCAAACTCGTCCTGATTATTATGAGGCTGAGTGCCTTCCTCAAACTCATCCTGATCACCACGAGGCTGAGTGCCTTCCTCAAACTCATCCTGATCACCACGAGGCTGAGTGCCTTCCTCAAACTCATCCTGATCACTACGAGGCTGAGCACCTTTCCTCAAACTCGTCAGTGTTTGTGTATCTTCCGAAGTGTTATCCAAGGCTGTTTTCCGTTTTTTAGAATCAGGTAGAATCTGTTTGTTGTTGGGTTTCCAGAGCTGCTGGTACATTCTTCATGCAAGTCTTTCATCAGGTGTACCTGCTGTGTGCATTTCCACCCAACGATTTCTCATTTTCTTGAAGTCCAATTTATCAATCTCCCTCCTTCTTCTGTGGCTGGTTTTTTAAAATGAAGTTTTTTTATTTTAGAGCCATTTTGAGTTCACAGAATTGTTATAAAGAGAGTGCCGGGTTCCCATATACTTCACACGGTTTCCTTATTATTAATGCCTTATGTCAGTTTGGTACATTTGCCAGAATTAGTGAACAAACGTTCCTACATAATCATTAACTCAAGCCCACAGTTCGTTTGGTTTCCTCCATGTTCCTCGGGTGGCCGTTTTCTGGGCCAGGATCCTGTCCAGGATCCCGCGTGACAGGTGTTCGTCACGTCTCCCAAGGCCTCTCTTGGCTGTGACAGTTTCTCAGACCTTCCCTGTTTTCTACGATCTTGAAAGTTCTGAGAAGTTGGGCTCAGGTATTTGGGGGAGTGTCTGTCTGTTGGGATTCGTATGAAGGCTGTTTTTCATGTCCAGATTCTGGCTGTGGGCTTCACGGAGGAAGAGCAGAACGAGGCGCTTCCCATCGCACCACGTCAGGGGCTGCCTTGGCCCGGCTCAGGCTCACTGCCGATGTTGACCTCGGCAACCTGGCCGGGTTTCTCCAGCGTGAAGTCACTCTCGTTGCCCTCATACGTTATACTGCAGTTTATCAGTCTTCTAGTTTATGGCTTGTGTCTTCTCTATGAAACCCTTGCCTAACCTCTCAGTTTCGAAGGTATGAGAAGGGGGAGTCAAGATTCTTTTTTCTGTCCATGTGGATATCCAGGGTCTTTTTATTTATATATTTTATATTTTAGAGACAGGACCTCACTCTATCACCCAAGCTGTGATCTCAGCTTACTGCAGCCTCAGACTCCCGGGCTCAAGGGATCCTCCTGCCTCCGTGTGCACCTCCATGCCCGGCCTATGTCTCTGTGTGGAGACACAGAGTCTTATGACGTTACCCACGCTGGTCCCAAACTTCTGGGCCCAAGCAATCCTCCCACCTTGGCATCCCGAACTGCTGGGACCACAGGCATGAGCCCCATTGTGCCTGGCCTGATACCCAGTTATTTCGGCTCCATCTTTCCCCTGCAGCTTTGGCCCGCGTGTTGAAAACCATGGGATGGTGCCTGTCAGCCTACTTCCGGACTCTCTGCTCTATTCCGGTGACCTATTTCTTTATGGTCTTACTGCTGTGAGATCTGCCATGAACATGGCAGCTCTGTCACCACCCTTGCCAGCTCTTCAGATGGTGCTGGTCCTGCCCAGATGGCTGTGGCTGCCCTTAGACCTTCACTTCTCCATGAACTTCTAAACCATCTTGTTAATTTAGAGGAAAAGTCCACAGGGACTCCAACTGAGATTTCATGGAACGATTAGATCAACTTGTGAAGAAGTAGACATGGTATGTTTAGAGATGTATCTCTCAGATGATTTTTGGTGTAGAGGTTTTGCACATGTATTGTGAAATTTATCCCTAAGTATTTGATTTTACTATTATAGATAGTATTTTTAACTTCATTTTAAATTAGTCATCAGTAGTATATAGAAATACAATGATCTTTGTGTATTGACTTGGTGTCCTGTGATGTCGCAAAATTCACTTATTGGTTCAAGCTGATTTTTTTGTGGATCCCTTAGGATCCACCATCTCATTTCACCTGTAAATGAGGGTAATTTTACTAATTTATTTCCAATCTTTGTACTTTTCTTTTCCTCGTCTCTTCGCACTGACTGGAACCTCCCAGCCCAATGTGACTGGAAGAGACGAAAACAAATCCAGAAACCCTTCCGTTTCTCCCCATTTTAGGGGGAGTTATTGAGTATTTCCTCATTCGTTATGATGTTGGCTATAGAAAAAAAGTCTGTTTTAACAGTGCCAGCCACTGGGAGAGCAAGCACCTGTCCTTGTCTGAAGGCAGGGACTTCTGGAGGCCTCTGTGCTGAGTTCTGGATGACTTCCAGGTCACAGCTGCTCCTGGATGTTTACAGCTAGAGCTGCAGAGACAGTCCTGGGTCCCATGACCCCCGCTGGGCCCCAGGCAGGCAGAGGAGAAAGCAGCGTCCTCAGGCCCACCCCAGGCACGTATCCCGCCTCTCTCACTCCGTCAGGGACACCAAGAGCTTGCAGCAATGGTCTCAGCCTCTCCCTGCTCCTTCTCCACTTTATGGTCATTAAGACTAGGTGATTCCCTGCTCCAGGATCTCAGTCATAAAGGATAGAGAAGCATTTGCATGAGGCAAAGGTGGACCAGAAAGCCAGCGTTCATCCCCACTCGGCCTTGTTGCTCCGTCTCCTCCAGGCTGGGACCTGCACGTGTCAGGGAAGCAGTTGGCTGAGCTTGTGGGGGCAGAGAACCACCAATTAGGTGGGGGAGCAAGGGTCATGCTTCATTTGGAGGGGCGCACAGTGCACAGGAGGCCAAGCCTAGCCAGGCAAGACGTACATCCTGAGTGAGGCGGGTGAGACCACCTGCATTCAGTGTGCGTCCTGTGTCTCCCCACTTCTCAACTCTTGTCACACACTGGACAAGCGGAGACATCGGAGAGAACCCCTCCATGTCATGGAATAAACCAGCTTAGAGCTCTGAGAAAACCACAGTGAGCAGAGAAGAAAGCAGCCACCATGTTTTGCCACCATGTTTTCACATGTGGCCAGCCTGGGTGCAGCCTTCTGAGGGATCCCTGGAAGCCTCAAAGCTGTTTCATCTCGGGCCAAGTCTGGGGTCCTCTGATATTTGTTGATTCTCTACCATGTGGGAGACCTAAGGCTCAGAACATGAAAAACGTTGGGAGCTTTAAACTACTGTCTTCTCTTCCTTTGGTGTCAGGCATAAGAGCAAAATGTGCAAACGGATCTTACTATATTCAAGGTACAGACCAAGGAGTGAAGCCCAGGGAGCAAAAGGCACGGCAGACAGCAGCAGGCCAGGGCTGTGTCCAGTCCTCTGAGGACTGCGGAGTCTGCATAAAGGAGGCCTTGTCTCTTCCCCTCGGGCTGCTTGAACCACACACGCCGATGTCAGGAGTGACTAAATCTCCCGTAATTAAGAGACCATTTGACCTAAGTCTGAGCGGGGAAACTAACATACCAGCACAGGCGTGGAGCCGTTGCGACGTGTCATGGAGAGAGCTGACGCCCGGGTGCTGATCTCGAGGCCGCGTGAGGGCTCCATCCCCGTCCTGGCCACACACACCTGCCCTGGGCCTGCACCTTCTCATCTGGATAAGAAGAATTCTCACCTCACGGGAAAGTTGGAGGCAACATTGTTCACTCCCTGTGTGGTCTTGCGGAGGGTCCAGCAAAAGCAAGTCCCTGCCGCTCTCTGTTGACTTTGGCCAAAGCGTCTTTTGACCGAGGTTTGACCGAGCCGCCACCGTCTGACAGTTCTGAGGATTTGATTTATTCTGGACCCCTGCCTTCTCCAAGCTGGTGGCTCAAACAAGGTCCTAAAAATGTTGTTCGCTGGTGACTGTGGGCCACATACTTTCTCAGAGATTCTGCACCTCTTTGGAGCACTGGCTGGGCGCTGCCTGGAGGAAGTTTCTGGTGGTGGAAATGTCAACAGATGGTTAGATGTTCAGGGGCATCGTGCCCACCAGGCGAGCTCAAAGCAAACTTTCTTCTGGAGTGAGCGCATGGGTCCAGGAAGGCCAGGCATGTCGTTATGTGGGGCCCTGAGTCCATGAGGATGAGGTACCCTGAGTCCACGAGGAAACGAGGGGCCCTGAGTCCACGAGGAAATGAGGGGCCCTGAGTCCACGAGGAAACGAGGGGCCGGTCCCCCGGCTTCTCACAGGGCTGGACCAGGACTCACTTCCAACCAGCTATTAATGGACTGGAGACACGTGACCCACGTGAGGAGCGAGTCCTCCCAGGACACTTGGTAGAATGGCAAAGACAAGCAGTGGCATGACCTCTAATGCCAAAGTAGGAGCGGGTGCCCCATGCCCACCCAGGTCGCTAGGCCTTTACTGCAGCCGACGCACTGCCTCTGTCTGGTCTTGGGTGATCAGAGGTTGGGACCTCCTGCAGCCTGTTGGATGCAGCTCACGCTCCCTCCCAAGTCTGTGGCAGAAAGCAGGAGGGACTCAGGGCACCAGAAGGCCCAGTGAGAGGAAGGGGTCTGCCCTGGCCAGGTGACAGCCTGTGACCGTCCCAAGAGCCCAGTGCCCAGTCGTCCTTCAGCTCTGGGCCTTCCAGCAGGCCAAGGAGGACACTATCAGAACCTCATCAGAGGCTGTTTAAGGCTTAAGTGACATTGACAGGTGAAATGCTGGGAACAGGGGCCCCTTACAAGCATTCGATAGAGGTCGTGTATTCTCTGCGTGGATGCCGGTGGGGAGAAGCCGAAGGAAGGACGCACGAGAGCCAGCCTGTGACACCGAAGGACAGAAACACCTCAGCCCAGAAGGCTGCTGACTCCATGCGATAAGGAACTCCAGCCCTCACAATCTCACAGCCTCCTGCCCCTGCCCCTTCCCCTGCCCCTGTGAGGTGGGAACCGTGATGCTCATTTCACACATGCAGAAACTCAGGGGGCTTAAGGGTGACTGAAGGATGCTACAGGCCTGGACTCGAATCTGTGTCTTTGCCTCCCAAGGCGACGCTCCTTCCATCAAATCCAGGGGGTCCCAGCTCTAGATTCTCCACCCAATCCCCATGGCCCCTACCCACCACCTCCTGTGGCTGCCTCAGCACCTCCAGCGAGAATCTGTGCATCCTTTCCAAGACTGCCTTTCCGACGCAGCCCCTGACCAGCACCCCTCCCATCACAGAATAGGACTCTTTCTCCTGGATTTCCTGCAGAAAGTTTCAGAATACTCTCCAGGTTTTCTGTGGGTGGATTCTCTCTCGGGATCTTTCTAAGCGAGTCCTGTGTTTCACCACAGTTCCCCCCACACGGCGGAGCGGCTGCACCATGGGGGGGCTTGGTCCTCTTGCCCCATTCATGTGATGTCTGTTGTATGCATGCCAGGGTCCTGACGTCGGAGTCCCACACTGACGCACTCTTGCCGGTTTACAAACCCTCCCAGGACCGGGCCCACTTCCCTCTTCCAGGACAGGCTCTGGAGCTCCAGCTATTAACGGAAACCTTCCAGCCAGATCCCCAGCGGCCCCCAGCCTCCCACACCGCTGTGTCTTCACGGCCACAGCCCGACCACCGCACCGCTCCCCCTCGAGGACCGTGACGTTCCAGCCATTGTCTCTGTGGGCCCTGCAGGGTGTATTCCCATTTCCCCTTCAGTTGGGAGATTTTACCAAGGGCGTTTTTCTCTCCTGGCTCCAATGCCAGTGAGACCGTTCACAGCTGTGTCATTTTCAGTTTCTGAGCCTCAGCTTCCAGCACGGTTAACGGTGATTTCCTCCTCCTGCGTTGCTGTCGAACGAAGTGAGGTTAGGCACACACAAGGCAAGGACCTGCGTCTGGCAGGGAACAACATCCCGTTCGTCGGCTTGATTGCTTCCAGTTGTGTCTTCCCTCCTGTGTGTGAGATGGGAGCTCCAGGCCCCCCCAACAAAATACGCTTTTCCAGCTTCTAGATGCCAGCATTCCTCACTTCTTGCAATAAATCCCTATCGTAGTATGGTAGTTTAATCGTAGTACACATTTAAACACGTCATGGCACAATTCAAATCGACAACTCCGGATTATGCTTTTCAGGGCGCAGTTCGGTGGGACTGAGCACATCAGTGTGGTGCGCTGGGCACCACCGTCTATCTGCAGAACGTTCGCATCTTTCCATGAGCAGCTCTCCACTCCGCCTCCCCCAGCCCGTGACAACCTCCCTTCTACGTTTCGTCTCTCAGTTTGACCTGCTAGGTACTGAGGTCTCCTAGGCACTGAGATCTCCTAGGTACTGAGACCTCGTCGGTACTGAGGTCACCTCAGTACCTGAGACCTTCTAGGTGCTGAGACCTCCTAGGTCCTGAGACCTTCTAGGTACTGAGGTCTCCTAGGCACTGAGATCTCCTAGGTACTGAGACCTCGTCGGTACTGAGGTCCCCTAGGTACTGAGACCTCCTTGGTGCTGAGACCCCCTAGGTGCTGAGACCTCCTAGGTCCTGAGACCCTCTAAGTACTGAGACCTCCTTGTTGCTGAGGTCGCCTCAGTGCTGTGACCTCCTAGGTACTGAGGTCTCCTAGGCACGGAGATCTCCTAGGTACTGAGACCTCGTTGGTACTGAGGTCCCCCAGGTACTGAGACCTCCTCGGTGCTGAGACCTCCTAGGTACTGAGACCTCCTCGGTGCTGAGGTCGCCTCGGTGCTGAGACCTTCTAGGTGCTGAGACCTCCTAGGTCCTGAGACCTCCTAGGTACTGAGACCTCCTCGGTGCTGAGGTCGCCTAGGTACTGAGGCCTTCCCCTGTCGGAGGTGGGAAACTACTCGGTGGTGGAGCAGAACCAAGACCTTCCCCTGAGGGTGGTGGGCTGAGCCGTCTCTTCCTTTCTAGGGGTCTTCTATTCACGCCATCCATGAGAGACCCCCGTACTCTTCCCATGTAGCTGAAGGCACTTCGACTCAGTGTCGTCTTTGTTACTGTGACGTTGCCTGTTCAGGGTGTGCTGCAGTGTTCCGTGTTTCCAGCGTATCCAAGGAAACGTGTAGTGCCTAAGAGCATGAGTGCTGCAAAAAGGGTGGTTTGTTCCAACCCAAGCTTGACCGTTACTGGTTCTCTCCTATGGGTCCAGTTCACTAAACTTCTCTGTGCCTCAATTTCCTTGGCAGAAGAACAGGGACAGTAAATGTACCCGTCTGTGTGAGTGTTCAGGGCTGGGCTTAACTGAAAATTACCTTCCCATAGTCCTGGAGGCTGAAGTCTGAGATGTCGTCCCTCGGGCTGGTTCCTCCCGAAGCCCCTCTCCTTGGCTTGTGGATGCCATCTGGTGTGTGCTTATAGAGTCTTCTCACTGTGCCCAAGTATCCCTGGCATCTCTTCCCTCTCATGAGAACAGCAGGTTGCTTTAGGGCACACCCTGACAGCCTCGTTCTAACACTATGAGGCCAAATACACCCTCTTTTCCTGCCTCAGACCCTCTTCCCCTGCCTCAGACCCTTGTCTCCTGCCTCAGACCCGCTTCTCCTGCCTCAGACCCTCGTCTCCTGCCTCAGACCCTCATCTCCTGCCTCAGACCCGCTTCTCCTGCCTCAGGCCCTCGTCTCCTGCCTCAGACCCTCATCTCCTGCCTCAGACCCGCTTCTCCTGCCTCAGACCGTTGGGGAATCAGGAATGAGACGGCCCAGGCCACCCAGTGCGGGGCTGGAGCGGACAGACACTTCTTCCCGGGAGCAGGAATGGGGGGGAACGCGGGCTGCCTGGGAGAGCAAAGGACCTAAACTCAAAGGGCCAGGAAGAGCCCGTCCGGAGTAGGGTCACCGTCCGTCCCCTGCCGGTTTGACTCCTGTTCCCGGTTCATGCCCCCAGTCGATAGATGAATATTTCTCCCTGTGGCCACTGGGAGCTGGATCGATCCTGGTCCCCACAAGCGACAGATGGATATTTCTCCGAGGGGCCTCCTGACATCGGCCTCGCTTTGGAGAACCTGCATTTAGTCAGATGAGAAATTTTTTTTAGAAAAATCTCTCCGTCCATGTGTTGTTTTCCAGATGACGTCAGCTTGAGGGAGTCATCGTCCCATTGGAAGGTACTTCAGATGCTATTTCCTGGAATCCTTCAGAACAAACCGCAGCACCACCAACAAGTGCGAACGCAGGCGTCCCTGGGGGACACCTCCCACCGCCCCCCCAACACACCGGAACACAGGCCTCCGTGAAGAACGAGACACGCGACACACCCCACTGCACACACACAGGCACACACACGCACACAAAACCTAGAACACAGTCCTGGAGGGGCAGCTCCCACCGCACCACACACCCACACACACTCCGACACCCAGCCCTTCTTGAAGAATAGCACCCACCCACTGCCTCCTCCAGCTCTGCCTTCCCAAGGCCCAGGTGTGTGGTTTTGGCGTTCGTGTTTCTCCGAACCTGTGACTTCTTCTGGCCTGGCCCACCCAGGTCTCCCACGCAGCCGCTCCGAAGCCCCTGGACGTCCTCGTGAGCCTCAGGGTGGCCGCCGTCCAACGACGAGTGTCGTCTTCACGGATGTTGCTGGAACCTCACAAGGGGGCGGCCACCTCGGGAGGCTCTGCTGTGTGGACACCGGAGGCCGCCGAGTCTTTCTGAGCCGCTAACTCTGCACCTGGGAAGATGGGCGCCTGGAGACTCCTCCCGGAGGCTGAGGGCCGGTGTCTGCCGCTGCCTGGGGAATCGCAAGAGGCAACCCTGCGTTCCTTCCCAGTGCTGCCGTAGGCTTCCTTGCTTGTGACCAGCTGTGGTGGAGGATTTGAGGCCACAGAAATTGGCCAACACCACTAGGCAGCGTTCGTGTCCTTCAGAGACAGCCTGGCCCTGAGACGGAACGTGGAGTGCCCTGGGCCACCAGAGTCCTTGTTCGTGCACCCCTTTACTCATTCTCTCAAGTGTCCTGAGAGACAGTAGACGAGACGCAGACACAGGGGAGGAAGCCATGTGGAGACAGAAGCAGAGACTGGAGTGACATGGCCACAAACCCAGGGACGCCTGGAGCCCCCGGGAGCTGCCAGAGGCAGGAAGGAGCCTCCCCCGGAGCCTGTGGAGGGAGCACAGCCCTGAGACTCCTGGACCTCAGACCCCTGGTCTCCAGGACGGGGAGCGGATGAGTCTCTGCGGTCAGTGCACCCCTCTGCCTGGTTTGGGGCCATCTATGGTGGCAGCCCCAGCTCAACCGTCCCGCAGTGTCTGCACCCTGGGACCTGCAGGTAACACCACCGGCCCCAGGAGTGTGTGGGCTGTTTCTTCCGCCCTCTGACCGGCACCATTCTCACCAGCCCGGCCGGGGATGGCTGCCTCCTCTCTCTCCCTGGGAAGGTCCAGGGAAGATCCCGACACGCTCGGCCTTCTCCCTGGCCCGCCCCGTGGCCGCGGGGACACTGACGTCCGTACAGGTGCTCGGGAAGCTGGGCCTTCCTCCAGGCACCCCCAGCGGCATCTGGGAGGACCGAGGAGCCTCCGTGAGGGGCCAACCCCCGCCCTACCCAGCAAGAATGCAGACCGTCAGCCTGTCCTCAACACGAGGTCCCCAACACGGTGGGAGGGAGGCAGAGGCCCCAAGACCACCTGGGATGGCACAGCTGGCCCCTGCCCCACCCCTGCACCCACCCCTCGTGCTGTGGGCTCTGCTGCTGGGGCCTGAGTGTGGCCGCTGCCCGCCCAGGCTATTCAGGGGTGGGGGGTGAACGTGGCGATTCCACAGACCACCCTGCTCTTCCGACCCTAACCCCGGCCCCCAGCCAGCCTGGGAGATGCGGCCTGACCCTGTAGTGTCCACACCTCATTACACGGAGCAAACAGGAACCACACAGGGGAGTTGCCTCCCTCCCTTCCTGTCCCCAGGTCCCTCGGGTCGCCTGGGGGTTTCCAGCTGCCAACACTGCAGTGGGTGTGGTGGGGAGCCCTTGGGAGAGTCCCGGGGAGGGGGTCCCTAGCGGGGGAGGGGCTGGGAGCCCCCAGGGGAAATGGCGGAGACTCCCACATCCATGGGGCAGGTGTGGGGGTGTCTGTGCGAACCAGCTCACGGAGACCCCCCGGGCTCAGTGCCCTCGGCTCAAAGATGCAGCAGGGAGGGCCCTCTGGTGACGTGAGCCACCCGGGCACCCAGCCAGGTCCCAGTAGGGCTGGGCTTGCCTCTCATCTCCGCAACCTGCCTCCTCTCTCCTGAGCCTCCATGTGGTCATCTGTGAGGTGGGAGGGAACCTGCCTGGGAGCCGGCAGAGGGCCTCTGGGACCTGCCTTGCAAGGGCTTTGCACACAGGTCACCTGCACACATGGTGGCTTCACGAGAGAGCCTGGGTCGTCATCAGGGGAAGAGACACACAAAGTGTGCTCTGTCCACACAGTGGAATACTACGCAGCCATGAACAGGAACCTGGGGCCACTGCCCTCGGTGAGAGAAGCCAGACACAAGAGGACAGCGTGGGGTTCCATTTCTAGGAACAGGCAATGCTGCAGAAACAGAACCTGGGTTTGTGGTTGGCAGGGGCTGCGGAGTGACTGCCTAAGGGGCATAGGGTCTTCTTTGAAGTCATGAGAATTTGCTGCAGCTCGAGAGAGGTGGGGGCAGCTAGAGAGACGTGGAGCAGGTAGAGAGACGTGGGGGCAGCTAGAGAGAGGTTGGGGCAGCTCAGGAGAGGTGGGGGCTGTGTCTCACAACGCCTGTTTGTGGAACAGAGAGCAGCTCCGTCTGGGAGGCCAATCGGCGTGTTCACTTCTGACCAACCCCTGCTCTGGGAAGGTCCCGAAGATGATTGCCACTTTCTCCAATGTGACCTAAATCCCACCCTTGGGTCAAAGTAGCCTGGACCATAAACCCTGCCCTTAGCAGGTGCACATGGCTGCCCCTGAGGCACCTTCCCTGTCCCTGAGGGCCCCCCCACCCGCATAGCAACGTTTTCCTGCGTTTTCCTCCCTGGGGTGAAGCCCTGGGTCTGCAGGGAGCACCGGAATCCACTCTCCTCGCAGATACGGCTTCTTTCCTACATATTTCTACATAATTCTTTCTAAGAATCTTGATCAGTCAGTTTCTTTCTTCAGCCGTCAGCTTCCTTGGCCTCTGGGGTGTGGTTTGCACAGATCTGCCCCAGGCGGAACCACGTGCTAAATGCTAGTGAACTGGACCCGTTAAAATGGTTAATTGTGGCCGGACACCGTGGCTCATGCGTGGAATCCCAGCACTTTGGGAGGCCGAGGCAGGCGGATCACGAGGTCAGGAGATCGAGACCATCCTGGCCAACACGGTGAAACCCCGTGTCTACTAAAAATACAAAAGTTAGCCGGGAGTGGTGGTGGGCGCCTGTAGTCCCAGCTACTCGGGAGGCTGAGGCAGGGGAGTCGCTTGAACCTGGTATAATGTGAAAAAAAAAAAAAAAAAACCTGTACCAGGCACAGCTCACAAGGCCTTCCTTCCGTCTTTAGGCTCAGAACAGCAGCCTCAGGGGGGATAAAATACTAGAATATATAAGGAGCTCAAACAAGTCAATAGAAAAGTATCTTATAATCCGATTTAAAAATGGGCAAAAAGTCATAAAAAAAAAACAAAAAAATAAGATCATGCCTTTTGCAGGAACATGGCTGGAGTTGGAGGCCATTGTCTTCAGCAACACAGGAACAGAAAACCAAATACCCACACGTGCTCACGTGTAAGTGGGAGCTAAACGACGTGAACACAGGGGAACGGCACACACCGGAGTCGATGGGAGGGTGGAGGGTTAAGGGTGGGCAGAGGGAGAGTCAGGAAAAGTCACTAGTGGGCACCAGACTTAATACCTGGGTGATGAAATCATCCATACAACAGGAACCCACGGCACAAGTTCACCTCTTTCACCAGCCTGCGCATGTACTCCTGAACTGAAAAGTGAAATATAAAAAAATTAAATTGAAATGTAAAAACAGCCAAAGATATGAATAGACATTTCTCGAAAGAAGATACACAAATGGCAAACGGGTATATGAACAGGTGTTCAATACCACTGGCCATCAGAGAAACACACATAAAAACTATAATGAAGTGACCGGGCGCGGTGGCTCACGCCTGTAATCCCAGGACTTTGGGAGGCCGAGACGGGCGGATCACGAGGTCAGGAGATTGAGACCATCCTGGCTAACACGGTGAAACCCTGTCTCCACTAAAAATACAAAAATTAGCCGGATGTGGTGGCGGCACCTGTAGTCCCAGCTACTTGGGAGGCTGAGGCAGGAGAATCGCTTGAACCCAGGAGGCAGAAGCTGCAGTGAGCTGAGATTACAACACTGCACTCCAGTCCAGGAGACGGAATGAGACTAGGTCTCAAAAAAAAAAAAAAGAAAAGCCAGGCTCGATGGCTCACACCTGGAATCCCAGCACTTTGGGGAGGCTGAGGTGGGTGGATCACCTGAGATCAGGAGTTCAAGACCAGACTGTCCAACATGGTCTCTACTAAAAATACCAAATTAGGAGACCATCCTGGCTAACACAGTGAAACCCCGTCTCTACTAAAAATACAAAAAGTTAGCCAGGCGAGGTGGCAGCGCCTGTAGTCCCAGCTACTCAGGAGGCTGAGGCAGGAGAATCTCTTGAATCCGGGAGGCAGAGCTTGCAAGGAGCTGAGATCGCATCACTTACTCCAGCCTGGGAGACAGAGTGAGCCTCCGTCTCAAAAAAAAAAAAAGAACAATAGCTCGTGAAGCCCAAGGATGGGCTTTGGGGTGGGCCGCACAGTGAGACTGTGTGTGGGTTTCCAAGCAGTTTTCTGGGGCACAGAACGTCTTGGGAATCAGCTGGGAAAATGGTTTTGGGCAGACTCTGGCCCTGACGTGGACCTGGGGTTCCAGGGCCCTCTCTTCTGGGCCAGCCAGGCCCCCTGGCACCTGTGCCCCTCTGGCGACGTGCCCCGGCCTTGGCAAGACGTCTCCGTTCTTCCCACCACCTGCAGGTGGAGCACGGCCTCTGCCTGTGACAAGGACGCGGGAGGCTTCTGTGGAATCTGAGCCGTTCCCTTCCAAGGCCGGCACCTGCTATCCTTTGATCTTGGGGTTCCCGCCCGCGCCACGGCTGTGACCTTGTGCCCCCCGGAGCTGGGTTTTCTTTATCCTCCCTGGTCTTTCCTGTCACCGCCCCAGGGGCTCCCCTGGCCGGCTGCGTAGACAGAGGGATTTCTCACCACCACAGAGCTGCAATGCGGGCGTTTCCTTATTCCTCAACTCCATCTCCCCAGGGACCCCAGGAGGGGAGTTTTCCGGGACAATTTAGTGGGTCGGGGGTCAGCAAGTGGGCAGTGCTGATCGCTTGGGTCAGAGATGAGATCACAGGGACTCAAAGCTGAGTCAGTTCCTGGGTGGGGACCACAGACCAGAGGAGCCAGTTGGTCCTCTGGGTGGTACCAGCTGCTCCGTCCAGCGCGGGGACATATCTCAGCACGACCATCGGTTTCACAAGAGGGATGTCTTCCCGGGAGCAATTCGAGGAGGGCCAGAATCTTGGAGCCTCCAGCGGCCTGAGTCCGAACCCGTCGTTTCCAATCCAGGGGCCTGAGTCCAACACCATCGTTTCTAATCCAGGGGCCTGAGTCTGAAACCATCATTTCTAATCCAGGGGCCTGAGTCTGAAACTGTCATTTCTAATCCAGCAACCTGAGTCCGAACCCATCGTTTCCAATCCTGGGGCCTGAGTCCAAAACCGTCGTTTCTAATCCAGGGGTCTGAGTCCGAAACCGTCATTTCTAATCCAGCGGCTAATTTGTTAGTTCTGTAAACGCAGTCTCGTCTCCAGGCAAGAAGGAGGTTTGCTTTGGAAAAGGGACTGTTATCATCTTTGTTTCCAAGCTAAACTACTAGAAAGCAAGTTCCTCCCAAAGACACTGTGGCCGAACCCAGCAGGGACGAAGGACAGCTGGGAGGTTCGAAGCGAGACGGACTCAATGAGGTCAGATCTCTTCAATGCCCGAATGGTCTCACGTATGATTTTGGCAGGCCGGGCTCAGTGGCTCACGCCTGTCATCCCACCACTCTGGGAGGCTGAGGGGGGTGGATCACCAGGTCAGGAGTTCGAGACCAGCCTAGCCAATGTGGTGAAAGCCTGTCGCTACTAAAAATACCAAAACTAGCTGAGTGTGGCAGCAGGTGCCTGTGGTCCGAGCCACCCAGGAGGCTGAGACAGGAGAATGGCTTGAACCCAGGAGGCGGAGGGTGTAGTGAGCCGAGATCGTGCCACCGCCCTCCAGCCTGGGGGACAGAACGAGACTCAGTCTCCAAAAAAAACTGTTTTTGCAAAAGCAGTTTCAAGCCCAGGGAGAACAGTCCTTTCCTGTGGGACCTGCCTGGACCGGCCCGCCAGCTCCCTCCCTGCAGGATGCAGGGGTGGGGGTCTCTGGGGGTTACCATGCAGGCCCCACTTGTTCCTGGGGGCTGCCTACAGAGCAGGGGCAGCCGAGGACCTCAAAGGGGCAGCAGAGACGCCAATTCCTGCTGGGGTCCGTTGAGGTTATCTGTAGTTAATTTTTATCTAAAAGGTGATGCAAGCTTATTTTCAAAACGCAAACAGGCCGGTGAAGTGGCTCACGCCTGTCATCCCAGCACTTGGGGAGGCCGAGGTGTGGGGATCGCTTGAGCCCAGATTGAGAGACCAGCCCGGGCAACACAGCCAGGTCCTGTCTCTCCAAGAAATAATCATTATAAATACATAAAAATAAAAATGCCCCAGTAAAGATGTCTATAAAGTAAAAAAAAAAAAAGGAAAAGAATCTCTTTTCTTACCTCCTCTATTCTTCAGAAAAGGGAACCTATTCATACCCAATACTTATTTTTAATCATTCAATTTGCAATTTAATCCCTGAATTTTGCATTCAGTTTGCATGTTTAGTTTTAATTGTTCAATGTGAAATTATATAATATCAACTTACCTGTTTCAAAGTGTGCACTGGAGTGGCGTTTAGTACAGTCACAAGCTTGGCAACATTTTTTTTTTTTTTTTTTTTTTGAGATAGCGTCTCTGTGTAGCTCCCTCACCCAGGCTAGAGTGCGGTGGCATGATCTCGGCTCACCACAGCCTCCACCTCCTAGATTCAAGCGATTCTCCTGCCTCAGCCTCCGGAGTAGCTGGGACTACAGGCATGAGCCACCACGCCTGGCTAATCTTTGCATTTTTTTTTTTTTTTTTGAGACGGAGTCTGGCTCTGTCGCCCAGGCTGGAGTGCAGTGGCTGGATCTTAGCTCACTGCAAGCTCCGCCTCCCGGGTTCACGCCATTCTCCTGCCTCAGCCTCCTGAGTAGCTGGGACTACAGGCGCCCGCCACGTCGCCCGGCTAGTTTTTTGTATTTTTTAGTTGAGACGGGGTTTCACCGTGTTAGCCAGGATGGTCTCGACCTCCTGACCTCGTGATCCACCCGTCTCGGCCTCCCAAAGTGCTGGGATTACAGGCTTGAGCCACCGTGCCCGGCCAATTTTTGCATTTTTAATAGAGATGGGGTTTCACCGTGTTGGCCAAGATGGTCTCAATCTCCCGACCTCGTGATCTACCCGCTTCGGCCTCCCAAAGTGCTGGGATGACAGGCGTGAGCCACTGCTCCTGGCCCTGCAACCTGTTTTATCAGCAGGATCTTTGTGGCCTGTATCCGTGTCAACCTCTTATGTGGTCTTATGACTGGGAAGCCCAGTAAAGTAGCCCCAGAAGGAGCAGCTCCGGTTTGAATGCCTCTGACATTAGGAGCTACTGTTTGCACAAGCAAAAATAATGTAAGCAGCAGATTCTTTCATCAGGGTCCTGTTTGAAGTTCCTCTCTGGGTTATTGTAATTTCTTTTTTTTTTTCTTTCCAGACAGAGTCTGGCTCTGTGGCCCAGGCTGGAGTTCAGTGGCGCCATCTCGGCTCACTGCAAGCTCCGCCTCCGGGGTTCATGCCATTCTCCTGCCTCAGCCTCCCGAGTAGCTGGGACTACAGGCGCCTGCCACCACGCCTGGCTAATTTTTTGTATTTTTAGCAGAGACGGGGTTTCACCGTGTTAGCCAGGATGGTCTCCGTCTCCTGACCTCGTGATCTGCCCACCTCGGCCTCCCAAAGTGCTGGGATAACAGGCGTGAGCCACCACACCCGGCCAGGTTATTGTAAGTTCTTATTGCCTGGCGCAATGACTGGCACCTGTAACCCCAGCACTTTCAGAGGCAGAGGCAGGAGGATCGCTTGAGGCCAGGAGTTTAGGACTAGCCTGGGCAACAGAACAAGAGCTTGTCTCAAAAAAAGGAAGCAATATATATATATATGTATATATGAAGACGAGTAAGATGGAGTGCATTTTTACAACAATCAGGGTACACGGGGGCTCACGCCTATCATCTCAGCTCTTTGGGAGGCCGAGGCAGGTGGATCATGAGGTCAGGAAATGGAGACCATCCTGGCAAAACATGGTGAAACCCCATCTCTACTAAAAATACAAAAAATTATCTGGGCGTGGTGGCGGGCGTCTGTAGTCCCAGCTACTCAGGAGGCTGAGGCGGGAGGATCGCCTTAGCCCTGGAGGTCGAGGCTGCAGTGAGCCGCGCTCGCACCTGTGCCCTCCACCTGGTCCAAAGATTGAGACTCCGTCTGTCAAAATTCACAAACCACATACAGAAATGGGGCTGAGACTGAACCACAGCAAAACACAGAGAAACAAGAGTGAACCCAAAGAAAGTAGAATTAGAGGCCGGGCGTAGTGGCTCATGCCTGTCATCCCAGCAGTTTGGGAGGCTGAGGTGGGAGGGTCACCTGCAGTCAGGAGTTCGAGACCAGCCCGGCCAACATGGTGAAACCCCGTCTCTACTCAAAATACAAAAATTACCTGGGTGTGGTCAAACCGGGTCTCTACTCAAAATGCAAAAATTAGCCCGGTGGGTAGTGGGCGCCTGTCATCTCAGCAACTCGGGAGGGTGAGGCTGGAGAATTGCTGGAACCCAGGAGGCAGAGATTGCAGTGAGCCGAGATCGCACCTTTGCACTCCAGCTTGGGCCGACAACAGTAAGGCTCTGTCTCGAAAGAGAAAAAAGAAAAAAAGAAAGTAGGATTAGAACAACATGACTTAGGCAACAAAATAATCAACTAGATAAACCAGCCTAAGCGTTGTGTCCTTCAAATTCCATACATATTGTGAACCCCAACGATCGGAGAGAGGTCTCAGTCAATTTGGAAAGTTTATTTTACACACGGTGAAACCCCGTCTCTACTCAAAATACAAAAAATTACCCGGGCGAGGTGACGGGCGCCTGTCATCCCAGCTACTCAGGAGGCTGAGGCAGGAGAATGGCGTGAACCCAGGAGGCGGAGCTTGAAATGAGCCGAGATCGCACCACTGCACTCCAGCCTGGGCCACAGAGCGAGACTCCGTCTCAAAAAGAGAAAGAAAGAAAGTTTATTTTGCAAAGGTTAAGGATGTGCCCTGGGTGCTCGGGGCACAGTTTGCTTGTGTACGTTTTAGGAAGACGTGAGACAGGAATCAATACATGTAAGAAGTACCCTGGTTCACTGCGGTAAGGTAACACACAAAAGGTTGCATTATTTTTTCTTCTTTTGAGAAAGAGTCTCGCTCTGTCGCCCAGGCTGGAGTGCAACGGTGGGATCTCGGCTCACTGCAACCTCCGCCTCCCAGGTTCAGGCGATTCTCCTGCCTCAGCCTCCCAAGTAGCTGGGACGGCAGGTGCCCACCACCATGCCCACCTAATTTTTGTACTTTTAGTCGAGACAGGGTTTCACCATATTGGCCAGGCTGGTCTCAAACTCCTGACCTCAAGTGATCCGCCCTCCTGGGCCTCCGACAGTCAACCGATTGCATTCTTCTGAGTCCTTCATCAGCCTGCCACTATGTAAACAACTGAGCCTGGCTCCCCATCTGTATTTTTACATAAACCGTAGGAGGGAGGAAGCCAGCAGAAATGCTTTTGTCCCAGGGGAACCTTCCCGGTTTGAAAAGAATGGGAGGCAGGTTGGCCCCAGGTAGTCTCCAGCTTGACTTTTCCCTTTTCAGTTTAGTGATTTTGAGGTTCCAAGATTTATTTTCCTTTCACGGTATGTACGCAGACATATTTATACTTGTGCATGTCCCATCCAGCAAAGCTCACTGTGGAAATATAAATACAGAATGAGAACACTGATAAGGAGGAAGGAAGGAAGAAAGGAAGGAAGGAAGGGAGAGAAAGACGGAAATAAGGAAGGAAGGAAAGAAAGAAAGGAAAGGAAAGGAGGAAGGAAGGAAGGAAAGAAAAAAAGAAAAAGAAAGAAGGAAGAAAGAAAAGCAAGAAACAAAGAAAGAAGGAAGGAAGAAAAAGAAGAAAGAAAGAAGGAAAGGAAGGAAGAGAAAGAAAGGAAAGCAAAGGAAAGGAGGAAGGAAGGAAAGAGAAAGAAAGAAAAGGAAGAAAGAAAAGAAAGAAACAAAGAGAAAGAAGGAAGGAAGAGAAAGAGAAAGACAAACAGAAGGAAAGAAAGAAGGAAGAGAAGGAAGGAAATAAGGAAGGAAAGAAGGAAAGGAAAGGAGGAAGGAAGGAGGAAGGAAAGAGAAAGAAAGAAAAAGAAAGAAGGAAGAAAGGAAAGAAACAAAGAGAAAGAGGGAAGGAAGGAAAAGAAAGAAAGAAAGGGCTGGGCACGGTGGCTCAAGCCTGTAATCTCAGCAATTTGGGAGGCCGAGATGGGCGGATCATGAGGTCAGGAGATCGAGACCATCCTGGCTAACACGGTGAAACCCCGTCTCTACTAAAAAATACAAAAAACTAGCCGGGTGAGGTGGCGGGCGCCTGTAGTCCCAGCTACTCGGGAGGCTGAGGCAGGAGAATGGTGTAAACCCGGGAGGTGGAGCTTGCAGTGAGCTGAGATCGCGCCACTGCACTCCAGCCTGGGTGACAGAGCGAGACTCCGTCTCAAAAAAAAAAAAAAAAAAAAGAGAGAAAGAGAAAGAAAGAAAAAGAAAGGAAGGAAGGAAGAGAGAAGGAAATAAGGAAGGAAGGAAAGAAAGGAAGGAAGGAAGAAAGAAGAAAGAAACAGAAGGAAGAAAGAAAAGAAAGAAACAAAAAGAGAAAGAAGGGAGGAAAGGAAAGAAAGAGTAAGAAAGAAGGAAAGAAGAAAGAAAAGAAAGAAAGAGAGAGAGAAAGAAAAACAGGACACACAGAAAGCAGAAGTGTGGCAGAGACACGGCTGCATTGGGTGCAACTTGGGGTTTACCTCATTTGAACCCGGTTTGAACATTTGGCTGAAATTCAGTGATTGGCACACGAGTAGGTTCTGGTCTGTTTACACCTCCTGTTAACGTCACAGTTCACTATGTACAGAGAAACATTTAGGCCGAGCTTGAAATATGTCAGGAGGCAATCTCAGGAACTGTCAGTATTGTAGACAGAAGTCCTTCTTTTTTCATTTTTCGGTAGAGACAGGATCTTGCTGTGTCACCCGGGCTGGAGGGCAGTGGTGTGATCACAGCTCACTCAGCCTCGACCTCCTGGGCTCAAGTGATCCTCCCTCCTCAGCCTCCTGAGTAGCTGTGGCTACAGGAGGAGGGATGAGGTCTGCGTAGCTGGTACTACAAGTGCACACACCACTACGCCCAGCGAATTTATATGTTTTTTGTAGAGACAGGGTCTCGCTATGTTGCCCAGGCTGGTCTGGAACTCCCGAGCTCAGGCCATCTGCCTGCCTCGGCCTCCCAAACGTGCTGGTTTAAAGTTGAGTGACTCTCGCAGGGACAGGTGCACTTGGGATCGGGGTGACCCCTTGGGCCAGAGGAAACGGGCACTCCTTCTTTTTTTTTTTTTTTTTTTTTTTTTTTTTGTGATGGAGTCTCACTCTGTCATCCAGGCTGGAGTGCAGTGGTGCGATCTCGGCTCACAGCAACCTCTGCCTCCCGGTTCAAGTCATTCTCCTGCCTCAGCCTCCCGAGTACCTTGGACTACAGGTGCATGCTGCCTCGCCCGGCTTTTTTTTTTTTTTTTTTTTTTTTTTTTTTTGTACAGACAGGGTTTCACCATGCTGCCCAGGCTGGTCTCGAACTCCTGAGCTGAGCTCAGTCCCAAAGTGCTAGAATTGCAGATGTGAGCCACCGCGCCCGGCCTGGTGGTGGTTTTAAAGAAGCCAGCTCAGAACACAGCAGCTTCGGGAATCAAAGATCATGTGGACTCCGGTCTCAGCTCACGCAGCTGTGCTCTGAGCCCCCCGTCACGGCCCAGCCTGAGGCCCCGTGAGCCACCAGCTGCCCCGTGCTGTTGGAAACCTGTGTCCGGGGCTCCCAGGTTTGTGCCTCTGTTCCCGGTGATGACCCGCAGGGACCCTCTGTTCGTCACAGTGCAGCCTCCCAGAGACCCTCCCTGCTGGCTCTAAACCACCGCTGAAAATTGCCGGAAACAGGGTGGGATAATGCTCTGGGCCCAGTGAAGGTGGTGGCTGCAGATCCGTCTCTGTCTCCTGCATTCCTGATTGCCCAGTGTGGGTGGAGCCTGCAGGACCCCATAAATCATCAAACCTTTAATCTCTGCCTCGGGGGGGCCTTCAGGCCGCAGACCCAGGACTGGTAAATAATCAAAGCTTTATCTCCGCCTTGTGTCTCTCCTAGCCGGGGGAGGGTTGCTCCCCATCCTCAATATTCGAAACTCAACCCCGGCGTCATGTGATTTTCTAGTGGAGAAGAGGGTTTTCCATTCCAGGAAGCACCCAGCAATTGACGGGGGCTCACTCTCGGCCCACGTCACTCAAGCACCATTCACAACCCTCGGCTCGCAGAAAAGAGGCAGCGCTGCGGCTTGGACGACACGTCCCTCAACTCACATGATGTCCCTACCTGGTGTCCAGCCCACACCTGGCCGCCCAGGACACAGAGGGAGGAAGGGCCGGGCCCCGTGACTGTGTGAAGAGGCGTGGAAGCCGCCTTCCTGCTCCCTGTCACACCAGGGCACAGGTCATTTTGTGGCTCTCCCAGGGCTGCGGAAGGAGGTGGGAAACAGGAGGCTGGTGTCCCCGCAGGGCCTCAGTGAAGGGAGGAGGGCGAGGGAGAAAAGAGGCAGAAGGGAGGAAACAGATGGGCCAAGAGGAAGCCACAGGGGGCTGTGGGCAGAGATGGGGAGTTTCAGTGAAGAGAGGAAGGAGGAGGGAGAGGAGGGAGGAGGAGCAGGGGGAGGAGGACGGAGTGTGGGGAGCCCCCGGGGCCTGAGTTAGGATGGAAAGAGGCAGAGAGGCCGGTGGCCTGTGGCTCGGCGGCCGACCAGATGTCCCCGTGCCAGGACAGCAGCCGCCCCCAAATGTTCCATGCACTCTCTGAGGCCCTGTCCAGGGGTCCAGCCTGGGGTGGGAGACAGTGGGGTGCGTGGGGAGCGCCTGTGGACTGGATGGGAAGCAGCCGGGCGGAAGCAGGAACAGGGCCCCGGACAGACCCCTGACCCGGGCTCCTGGTTAGCACCGGAGCGCGGACAGATTCCAGGTGTGGGCAGTGCTGGGAGAACCCAATTCCACCGACGGAGGCTTCACAGGCTGCTCAGGGCCCGGAGCAGGCCCACGCGGGCCGGGAGAGGTCGGAACGTTCAGGGGAAGACCCCCGGCGGGTTGGCTGGCCGAGGTGCTCAGAGCCTGCAGGCTTCAGTCTGCCGGTCCCATGCACCTGTTCACCTCGACCTGGGGGCTCCGGGGGACCCACCGCGTCCGCGGCCAGTGGCCTGAGTGGGGCCCGTCCGTCAGAGACCTCAATGTCCCCTGCAAGAGCCCCTCTGACCACACCTTGGGGACATCCTTGTTGTCTGTAAACCCCTGACTGGGGGACTCCGGGGACACTGTTGGGTTCCCTGGGGGGATCTACCTGCCCCCAGTGCTGGTCTGTGAGGACTGCGGCCCCTCCCCTGACCCTGGGCAGCGGGGTCCCCATGGAGGTCCCCGTGGGGGTTCGGGGCGGTGTTTGCTACCTGGGCGGGTGGGGACAGACGCGTGGCGGGGCGGGACGTCCCTCCTCCTCCGGCAGGAATGTCCGTGCCAGCCAATCGCAGCGGCCTGGGTGTGTTTTAGGAACAGTCCCCCGCAGACACCCAGCGGGAGCTGCCAGGAGCTCTGAGAGTCCCGCGGCTGGAAGGTGAGTGTGTCCACCCCGTGCTGCTGATGCCAGTTCCCCTGCGGGGGACGTGGGGGCCGGGGACAGTGCCCGCTGCGGGCTGGGAATCGGTGACCCGCCTTTCCATCATTGAGGTTCCTTCTCCTCCTCCTCCGGGAGCCGTAGCCGGGGGCACGGGCTGGGGGCCGGTCGCCTCTGATCTGTGGCCTGTAACCCTTGCAGGCCCGGAATTCTCTGCTGGGCCAGAGCCAGTGTGGACACGGCCCGGGATGGTTAGGGAATGAGGCTGGGAGCCACGGCTTGCTGGACGGTCGGACGTCCTCGCTCGGCCACCGGGGCCTGGATGGGGGGATCGGGGCAGTGGGGACTGTGGGGACGGGGGGATGGCGGGAATGCCGGGATCTGAGCACTCCGGTCCTTCGTGGATTCACCCAGCAACTATTCGGCCCGTGCGTTCCAGGTGCAGGTCACGGCCACCCACGCCTCTGGGACGTGACGAGGACTCAGTGGGCCAGGAGGTGTAGGTGTCTCACCGGGCTGGCGGGTCACCGGGCGGCTCGGCCCGTCTGTCACCTGTGCAGTCCCACGGCGACGGCGAAGGCCACAGGGTGGAGAGGACCAGGGTGGAGAGGACCGGGGTGGAGAGAAACAGGGTGGAGAGGATCGGGGTGGAGAAGACGTCCTCCAGGAAGGGTCAGTGCTCTGTGGGGTGGCCTCCAGACCCCACTCCCATGTGCCGTCCCGAGGAGATGGCAGACGTAGCTGGGACTGGGGGCCACCTGGGGCTCCTTCCTGTTCCACTTTGTCATGTGTGGGGAGGGGTCAGGGGACGTGGGGACAGGAGGGGACGCCCCTCAGTGGTCCGGGGACCTGGGGTGT
>NW_022328151.1:0-8059 GCF_002776525.5 Piliocolobus tephrosceles | reverse complement strand
TGCCCCCAGGGCAGACATGGGGACTCCTGGGCGGCTTCCAGGACCCCCACGGCGGCACTCCAGGCTCCAGAGCACACGTAGAGATCCCTGGTCGGTGTCCGGGACCCCCAGGGCTGGACTCGAGGCCCCAAGGCAGACGTGGGGACCCCGGGGCGGCGTTCTGGATGCCCGGGGATTGAAGTCAAGCCCCCGAGGCGGCGTTCCGCACCCTCGCAATGAGACTTGGACTCTACCCAACGCGGAACGGGGTAGGACGGGAGCGAGAACGAGGTGGGTGAGGGCAACGCCGCCGGGGCTCGGGGTCTTGGCGGCTACACGGCCGGCGGCTGCATCAGGGCCCGGGTCCGCCAGGAGCTGCCCACGCCTAATGAGAAGCGGCCCGGCCCCGCCTCCCCTGCCCGCGGCGCGTGCCAATCACCAGCACATGACGCGGGTCGACCAATGAGGAGCCCGCCCGTGCTGCGGAGCCCACCCCGACTGTGCGCCAACCACAGCACGTGACGCGGGATGACCAATGAGGAACATGCCCTGTACCGGGGGGTGGCGCTGGGGAGCCCGCCCCGGCCGCACGCCAATCACCAGCACGTGACACAGGATGACCAATGAGGAGCACGCCTTGTGCTGGGGCGTGGCCCTGAGGAGCCCGCCCCGGCCGCACGCCAATCACCAGCACGTGACGAGGGACGACCAATGAGGAGCACGCCCTCTGCCGAGGAGAGGCGCTGGTGAGCCCGCCCCAGCCGCACGCCAATCACGAGCACGTGACGAGGATCGGCCTGTGGGCAGCCCCGCCCCACTGCTCAGCCGCCCGACGCGCCATGTGGGCCCTGCGGGCCGCCGTACGCCCGGGACTGCGGCTCTCCCGCGTGGGCCGCGGCCTCCCGGCTCCGAGGGCAGCAGCGCCGTCCTGTCCTGTGCGCGCGCTCGCCGCTGCCGGCCGCAGGGGCCCCGGGAATCTGGAGGGGTTATGGGGCGGAGGGCGGGGTCTGCGGGCGGACGGCGGTCGAAGCCGCGCGGAAGACGACAAGGAGGAGCCGGAAGATGCCGACGAGAACGCGGAGGAGGAGCTGCTGCAGGGAGAGCCTCTGCTGCCGGCGGGGACCCAGCGCGTGTGTCTGGTTCACCCTGACGTCAAGTGGGGCCCGGGGAAGCCGCAGATGACGCGAGGTGACCGCGACGGGGCTTCCAAGAGAAAAACGGGAGCTGCAGATCTGGGGGCGGGGCTCTGAGGGGAGGGTCTCATAGGTGGCGATTCAGGGGCGGGGCTCTGGGGAGGCTGTCATAGGTGGAGGTGCATGGGCGGGGCTTCAGGGGGAGGGGCCTGTGGGGAGGAGCACGTGGGGTGGGAAGGAGCTTGTGGGGTGGGGTCGAGCCCGTTGGATGGAGCCCATGGGTGGCGTGGGGTGGGGTGGTTCTCGCTGATAGGACCCCCGTTTCTCTTGCCCCGGGTTAGAGGTAGGCACGGTGTGTTTGGAGTCAGGGGAGGGAAGGTGTCCAGGGGACCAATCCGTGTCCAGTCCCCCCCCACCTCCCCAGGAGGAAATGCAAATGAGTAAGTCGCTGCGTGTGCCAGAGTCTCAAAAACGTTGATTTTTTTTCCCTTGGAAGTCCCTGTAGTCGATGAATGGTTTTCCTTTACGGGAGTTTTCCAAAATGGTCAATCCTTGGAACAGCGGAAGCCCCAAAGTGCTCAGAACAGCGCGCAGACCTCTTGCCTCTCTCCTCCCAAAACCTGCCCGTGGTGCCTCAGTAATCCCTGAGCACCCCCAGCTCCCCGGTTCCCTGCTGCGCCCTCCAGGAGCCCAAATTCCACGTAAGGCAGGGTCGCCCTCATGTCCCGCTGTGGCTCCGGCGTCCTTCCCCCGTCAGATTCCTACTTAGAGGACCTACGGGGCACGGAGTCATATCTGGGGACAAACGCCGGCTGGGGGTGCGTTCTCAGGGGCCATTGTCTCAAGGACAGGAGGAGGCCTCCCTGGGCGGGTGTGGATGGGGGCCCCGGGCCTACCCCGAAGGGAAGCATCTCTCAGGGTGGTCTTTGTGTCCCCGCAGCCGAGTGGCAGGTGGCGGAGGCCACAGCACTGGTGCACACGCTGGACGGCTGGTCTGTGGTGCAGACAATGGTCGTATCCACCAAATCACCGGACAGGAAGCTCGTCTTCGGCAAAGGAAACTTCCAACATCTGACAGGTGGGTCCGTGCAGACCTGCTCCTTTCCCAAACCTCCTTTCCTGTCCGCTGCTGCCGAGAACATTCGACCCAGACAGACTGAAGGTCGGGGGTCTCGCTGGGCCAGAGGGGAAACGGCCGCTTGGGGTGCCCAGGTGAGCTGGGAGCACACACCAGTAGGAGTCGGAGGACGCTGAGGCTGCACCTGTGTCGAGACTCACACCCGGCCCTGGAGAGATTTAAACTGGTCAAGGTTAGGTCGGGGCAGTTTTTAGAGTCCAACAAACAGGGTGGGCAGTGGATTGGCTGTAACCCCACCTGCCCCTGCAGCCTCCAGCCAAATCCTCCTTCTGGGTGGCCCCCGTGCAGTCTCTGAGGCTGGGGTCCTGCACAGGATCCTTGCGCTTCCCAGGTTTTTGACCATCTGGCTTACAATGCAGAGTGGGGAAGACGCTACTTACTTGCCGAGGTGGGGGGTCGGCTTCCCTGGGTCTCTTGCCAAGATGGAGGTCCGCTTCCGTGCCTGACTCAGATGCATGTCATCCCGGCCGGGATGTGTTCACACGTCTCTGTGTGTGTCGCACCAGAATGTGTTCACCATCCGTGTGTCTGTCCACACTGGGATGTGTCCACTGTGCATGTATCTGTGTGTGTCCCTGTTGGGATGTGTCACACTGTGTGTGTGTGTCTATGTCTATGTGTTCCACCGGCTGTGTCCACCGTGCATGTGTGTGTCTGTGTGTCCTTGTCAGAACGTGCTCACCGTGTGTGTGTGTCCGTCAGAATGTGTTTACTGCGTGTGTCTCTGTGTACGTGTCTGTGTGTGTCCGTCTCTGTTGGGATGTGTTTACTGTGTGTGTGTCTGTCTCTGCATGTGTGTCTGTGTCTGTCCCTGTTGGGATGTGTTTACTGTGTGTGTGTGTCCTGGCCGGGATGTGTTTACTGTGTGTGTCTGTGTGTGTGTCTGTGTGTGTCAGTGTCTGTCCTGGTTGGGATGTGTTTACTGTGTGTGTCTTTGTGTGTGTGTCTCTGTGTGTGTGTCTCTGCATGTGTGTCTGTGTCTGTCCCTGTTGGGATGTGTTTACTGTGTGTGTGTGTGTCTGTGTTTATCTGTGTGTCTGTGCATGTCTGTGTCTGTCCCTGTTGGGATGTGTTTACCGTGTGTGTGTCTGTGTGTGTCTCTGTGTGTGTGTTTATCTGTGTGTCTGTGCATGTCAGTGTCTGTCCCTGTTGGGATGTGTTGACTGTGTGTGGATGTGTGTGTGTCCTGGCCGGGATGTCTTTACTGTGTGCGTGTGTCCCTGCCGGGATGTCTTCACCGTCTGCATGTGTATGTGTGTAAGGCACACACCCCTAGAGACACACCCTCTCCCACACCGACTTCCTGGATCCTGGGTCTCGTGCTCAGGAAGTCGGGGACGCCTGTGACTTGGGCACTCCAAAGGGCATCGTGGGCTCGTCCCGCAGTCTAGGGACCTGGACGGCCAGCCTCTGACGGGACCCCCCCTTTCTGGTAGAAAAGATCCGAGGGTCTCCAGACATCACGTGCGTCTTCCTGAACGTGGAGAGGATGGCAGCCCCGACCAAGGTACCACAGAACGTGGCTTGCTATGTTTGTCCCCGTATTCCCCGTGATGAAAGAGTGGACGCCACAGTGTCCCGCCAGGCGGGGGACAGATGGGGACACGGTGGGGTTAAGGCATGACAGCCGTCCTCCTTCCTCTCAGGTTGGCCACCAGCGCCTGGCCTTCCCCTGTGGCTTCTCAGTTGCTCTATCCTTTTGTAGAAAGAACTGGAAGCTGCCTGGGGCGTGGAGGTGTTTGACCGCTTCACAGTCGTCCTGCACATTTTCCGGTGCAACGCCCGCACGAAGGAGGCCCGGCTTCAGGTGGCCCTGGCGGAGATCCCGCTGCACAGGTATCGTGATGGGGTACCCGGGCCCCTCCGTTCTGTACTCACCTGTAGGTCGTTCTGGGGGTACGTGAGGAAGAAACGCATCGTGGGGGACTGGGCGCGGCGGCTCACGCCTGTCATCCCAGCACTTTGGGAGGCCGAGGCGGGCGGATCACGAGGTCAGGAGATCAAGACCATCCTGGCTAACACGGTGAAACCCCGTCTCTATTAAAAATACAAAAAATGAGCCAGGCGTGGCAGCGGGCACCTGTCGTCCCAGCTACTTGGGAGGCTGAGGCAGGAGAATGGCGGGAACCCGGGAGGCGGAGCTTGCAGTGAGCCGAGATCATGCCCCTGCACTCCAGCCTGGGCGACAGAGCGAGACTCCGTCTCAAAAAAAAGAAAAGTGCCGTGGGGTCACTGTCTTCAAGGCCTGATGGGCTCGTTTTCCCCGACCGCCCACCCCCAGCTCCCCGCGAGGTAGGTCCCCTCGGCCTGGGACACAAGTTACTCACAGTGTCTGAGCTACACGCAGAGTGGGGGCCCCAGCGCCAGCTCCTCCCTTCTGCCCAGAGACCCCAGCTCAGTGCCCCCTTCACCTTGGCCTCGACCTCCGCTGGGAGGGAGACAGCGTCTGCAGAGAGCGAGGCACTCCTGTTCCCATGCCAGGTCGAACCTGAAACGGGACGTCGCCCACCTGCACCGGGGAGCCGGCTCGCGCTACATCATGGGGTCAGGTAACTCGGGCCGCGTCCCACGGTGTCCTGGGAATGCGGTCGTCCGCGGCAGCCACCCTCAGCCCTGGAAGATGCCGACAGGGTGGGGGCCAGCTGGGGGCTCGTCTCCTGGTAGCATTTGAGGAGATAGGAGATGACAGTGGTTCTTTGAGGTTTTTGCCCAAACAGGGAGTCACAAACCGGGGATTTAAACAGCAGAAATCTACGCTCTCCCATCCTGGAGACCAAAAGTCTGAGATCTAAGGTGAGGACAGGGCTGCACTCCCTCCAGAGGCTCCTTCCACCTCTCCCAGCTCCTGGGGGCTCCCGGCGTCTCTGGGCTTGTGGCCACATCACTCCAGTCTCTGCCTCCATCTAAATGTGGCCTCCTCCTCTGTGTCTGTATTTCCTCTTCTATCTCTTACAAGGACACTTGTGATTGCATTTATGGCCCATCCTAATCCAGGATCATCTCATTTCTAGATCCTTCACTTAGGACCAACACCCTATTTCCGAATAAGGTCCCATTCACCGGTTCTGGGAATTAGGTGTGGACAGAGCTTTTAGGAGAACCACGGTTCCATCCACTACAATTGTATCCAGTTCCCTCTGGAGGCTCTAGGGGAGGATCCTTCCTGCCTCTCCCAGCTGCTGGGGGCTCCCGGCGTCCCTGGGCTTGTGGCCGCATCACTCGTCTCTGCCTCTATCTCCCTGTGGCCTCCTCCTCTGTGTCTGTGTCTCCTCTTCTGTCTCTTAGAAGGACACCTGTCATTGCATTTATGACCTGCCATAATCCAGGATCATCTAATCTCTGGATCCTTCTCTTAGGACCAACACCCTATTTCCAAATAAGGTCCCATTCACCAGTTCTGGCAATTAGGATGTGGACAGAGCTTTTGGGAGAACCACAGTTCCATCCACTACAATTGTATCCAGTTCCCTCTGGAGGCTCTAGGGGAGGCTCCCTTCTGCCTCTTCCAGCTGATGGGGGCTCCCGGCGTCTCTGGGCTTGTGGCCGCATCACTACAGTCTCTGCCTCCATCTCCACGTGGCCTCATCCTCTGTGTCTGCGTCTCCTCTTCTGTCTCTGAGGACACCTGTCATTGCATTTATGGCCCACCCTAATCCAGGATCATCTCATTTCTAGATCCTTCACTTAGGACCAACACCCTATTTCCAAATAAGGTCCCATTCACTGGTTCTGGGAATTAGGATGTGGACAGAGCTTTTAGGAGAACCACAGTTCGATCCACTACAATTGTATTCACTTCCCTTTGGAGGCTCTAGGGGAGGCTCCCTCCTGCCTCTCCCAGCTCCTGGGGGCTCCCGGCGTCCCTGGGCTTGTGGCCGCATCACTCCAGTCTCTGCCTCTTAGAAGGACACAGGTCTTTGCCTTAGGGCCCACCCTAACCTAGGACGGTATCTTGAGATCCCACAAAGAGCATATTTCCAAATCAGGTCCCATTCCCAGGTTCTGGGACTTCGGATGTGGAAGGGGCGTCCCTGAGCCCCGCTCCCAGTGACGTCCCGGGCCGGGCCCCGGTCGGAGGCCTCTGTAGCGCTCAGGCCTTTCCTTTCTCCCCGAGTATGGGAAGCCCTCGTCGACCTCACAGGGTGGATGCCCAGAGGCGAGATCCCGTCCGCCGAGCACAAGCCTTTCTCATGGAACGGGGCTGCGTCAGGGCCGCTGCTGGGGAAGGCAGCCGGGCCCCCAGATGCCGGAGCAGGAGCAGGCCCCGGGCCCTCACAGACCCTCGGTGGCACCCCCTGCTCTTGCGTGGCTCACCGCCTCCCCGTCTTGGCTGCTTTTAGGAGAGTCCTTCATGCAGGTGCAGCAGCGTCTCCTGAGAGAGAAGGAGGCCAAGATCCAGAAGGCCCTGGACAGGCTTCGTAAGAAGAGGCACCTCCTCCGGCAGCAGCGGACGAGGCGGGAGTTCCCCGTGGTCTCCGTGGTGGGGTACACCAACTGCGGTGAGCCCCGCAGGGAGGACTGGCCCAGGGAAGGGGTTCCCCTAGTGTCCGTGTGGGGTGCACCAGCTGCGGCGAGAACTTACCCGGGAGAGGGGCTCCCCGTGGTCTCTCTGGTGGGGTACAGCAGGGCCATGGTGAGGACGCCGTCTACCCCGTCCTCCTATCCAGAGCATTACCACCCCGTCCACATCACAAGCTTCCCTCCGTCTACACCGTCCTCCTGTCTATACAGTCACCACTACCCCGTCTATACCACCACCCCGTCTACAGTCTACCTGTTCTACACCACAGCGTCCCCTCGTCTACACCGTCCTCCTGTCTACACCATCACCTCCCGTGTCTACACCATCCTCCTGTCTACACCATCACCGCTGCCCCGTCTATACCACCACCCCGTCTACACAGTCCACCCATCTACACCACAGCGTTCCCTTCATCTACACCGTCCTCCTGTCTACACCATCACCTCCCCTCTCTTTACACTGTCCTCCTGTCTGCACCATCACCCCTGCCCCATCTATACCACCGTCCCTTCTACACAATCCACCCGTCTACACCACAGCATTCCCTTCGTCTACACCATCCTCCCATTAACACCATCACCACTGCCCCGTCTATACCACCACCCCATGTACACAGTCCACCTGTCTACACCATCACCTCCCTTCCGTCTACACCGTCCTCCCAGCCACAGCAGCACCACCACCCCCTCTCTACCATCCCACCATCTACGCCATTGCCAGATCTACACAGACGATCCCACTCCCATCCACACCTTCTCACACACACCGTCTACAGCACCAGCTCCCCTGTGTCCACACAGCGGCCCTGCTGCATCGGCCTGAGAGCAGTGACGGTGGCTTCGTCCCGCGCGTCGTGTCCAGCCCGGGGGTGCCCGAGGGGCTCGGGGACTGTGTAGCCCGGGGTGCGGCCACCCAGGAGGGTGCCGTGGTCTGCATTCGGAGGGCCTGGGTGCCGCGCCAGGGGTTGGGACACGAGGGTCTCTGTGGCTCCCTGACCTCCACGCCCTCCTAGGAAAGACCACGCTGATCAAGGCGCTGACGGGCGACGCCGCCATCCAGCCGCGGGACCAGCTGTTTGCCACGCTGGACGTCACGGCCCACGCGGGCGCGCTGCCCTCACGCATGACCGTCCTGTACGTGGACACCATCGGCTTCCTCTCCCAGCTGCCGCACGGCCTCATCGAGTCCTTCTCTGCCACCCTGGAAGATGTGGCCCACTCGGTGAGTGTGGGAACGCCATGGGCCGGGCGCTCGGACACCCACACAGCTACAGGCCGGGCACTCAGA
>NW_022328150.1:0-8075 GCF_002776525.5 Piliocolobus tephrosceles | reverse complement strand
TGCCCCCAGGGCAGACATGGGGACTCCTGGGCGGCTTCCAGGACCCCCACGGCGGCACTCCAGGCTCCAGAGCACACGTAGAGATCCCTGGTCGGTGTCCGGGACCCCCAGGGCTGGACTCGAGGCCCCAAGGCAGACGTGGGGACCCCGGGGCGGCGTTCTGGATGCCCGGGGATTGAAGTCAAGCCCCCGAGGCGGCGTTCCGCACCCTCGCAATGAGACTTGGACTCTACCCAACGCGGAACGGGGTAGGACGGGAGCGAGAACGAGGTGGGTGAGGGCAACGCCGCCGGGGCTCGGGGTCTTGGCGGCTACACGGCCGGCGGCTGCATCAGGGCCCGGGTCCGCCAGGAGCTGCCCACGCCTAAGAGAAGCGGCCCGGCCCCGCCTCCCCTGCCCGCGGCGCGTGCCAATCACCAGCACATGACGCGGGTCGACCAATGAGGAGCCCGCCCGTGCTGCGGAGCCCACCCCGACTGTGCGCCAACCACAGCACGTGACGCGGGATGACCAATGAGGAACATGCCCTGTACCGGGGCGTGGCGCTGGGGAGCCCGCCCCGGCCGCACGCCAATCACCAGCACGTGACGCAGATGACCAATGAGGAGCACGTCTTGTGCTGGGGCGTGGCCCTGAGGAGCCCGCCCCGGCCGCACGCCAATCACCAGCACGTGACGAGGGACGACCAATGAGGAGCACGCCCTCTGCCGAGGAGAGGCGCTGGTGAGCCCGCCCCAGCCGCACGCCAATCACGAGCACGTGACGAGGATCGGCCTGTGGGCAGCCCCGCCCCACTGCTCAGCCGCCCGACGCGCCATGTGGGCCCTGCGGGCCGCCGTACGCCCGGGACTGCGGCTCTCCCGCGTGGGCCGCGGCCTCCCGGCTCCGAGGGCAGCAGCGCCGTCCTGTCCTGTGCGCGCGCTCGCCGCTGCCGGCCCCAGGGGCCCCGGGAATCTGGAGGGGTTATGCGGCGGAGGGCGGGGTCTGCGGGCGGACGGCGGTCGAAGCCGCGCGGAAGACGACAAGGAGGAGCCGGAAGATGCCGACGAGAACGCGGAGGAGGAGCTGCTGCAGGGAGAGCCTCTGCTGCCGGCGGGGACCCAGCGCGTGTGTCTGGTTCACCCTGACGTCAAGTGGGGCCCGGGGAAGCCGCAGATGACGCGAGGTGACCGCGACGGGGCTTCCAAGAGAAAAACGGGAGCTGCAGATCTGGGGGCGGGGCTCTGAGGGGAGGGTCTCATAGGTGGCGATTCAGGGGCGGGGCTCTGGGGAGGCTGTCATAGGTGGAGGTGCATGGGCGGGGCTTCAGGGGGAGGGGCCTGTGGGGAGGAGCACGTGGGGTGGGAAGGAGCTTGTGGGGTGGGGTCGAGCCCGTTGGATGGAGCCCATGGGTGGCGTGGGGTGGGGTGGTTCTCGCTGATAGGACCCCCGTTTCTCTTGCCCCGGGTTAGAGGTAGGCACGGTGTGTTTGGAGTCAGGGGAGGGAAGGTGTCCAGGGGACCAATCCGTGTCCAGTCCCCCCCCACCTCCCCAGGAGGAAATGCAAATGAGTAAGTCGCTGCGTGTGCCAGAGTCTCAAAAACGTTGATTTTTTTTCCCTTGGAAGTCCCTGTAGTCGATGAATGGTTTTCCTTTACGGGAGTTTTCCAAAATGGTCAATCCTTGGAACAGCGGAAGCCCCAAAGTGCTCAGAACAGCGCGCAGACCTCTTGCCTCTCTCCTCCCAAAACCTGCCCGTGGTGCCTCAGTAATCCCTGAGCACCCCCAGCTCCCCGGTTCCCTGCTGCGCCCTCCAGGAGCCCAAATTCCACGTAAGGCAGGGTCGCCCTCGTGTCCCGCTGTGGCTCCGGCATCCTTCCCCCGTCAGATTCCTACTTAGAGGACCTACGGGGCACGGAGTCATATCTGGGGACAAACGCCGGCTGGGGGTGCGTTCTCAGGGGCCATTGTCTCAAGGACAGGAGGAGGCCTCCCTGGGCGGGTGTGGATGGGGGCCCCGGGCCTACCCCGAAGGGAAGCATCTCTCAGGGTGGTCTTTGTGTCCCCGCAGCCGAGTGGCAGGTGGCGGAGGCCACAGCACTGGTGCACACGCTGGACGGCTGGTCTGTGGTGCAGACAATGGTCATATCCACCAAATCACCGGACAGGAAGCTCGTCTTCGGCAAAGGAAACTTCCAACATCTGACAGGTGGGTCCGTGCAGACCTGCTCCTTTCCCAAACCTCCTTTCCTGTCCGCTGCTGCCCAGAACATTCGACCCAGACAGACTGAAGGTCGGGGGTCTCGCTGGGCCAGAGGGGAAACGGCCGCTTGGGGTGCCCAGGTGAGCTGGGAGCACACACCAGTAGGAGTCGGAGGACGCTGAGGCTGCACCTGTGTCGAGACTCACACCCGGCCCTGGAGAGATTTAAACTGGTCAAGGTTAGGTCGGGGCAGTTTTTAGAGTCCAACAAACAGGGTGGGCAGTGGACTGGCTGTAACCCCACCTGCCCCTGCAGCCTCCAGCCAAATCCTCCTTCTGGGTGGCCCCCGTGCAGTCTCTGAGGCTGGGGTCCTGCACAGGATCCTTGCGCTTCCCAGGTTTTTGACCATCTGGCTTACAATGCAGAGTGGGGAAGACGCTACTTACTTGCCGAGGTGGGGGGTCGGCTTCCCTGGGTCTCTTGCCAAGATGGAGGTCCGCTTCCGTGCCTGACTCAGATGCATGTCATCCTGGCCGGGATGTGTTCACACGTCTCTGTGTGTGTCGCACCAGAATGTGTTCACCATCCGTGTGTCTGTCCACACTGGGATGTGTCCACTGTGCATGTATCTGTGTGTGTCCCTGTTGGGATGTGTCACACTGTGTGTGTGTGTCTATGTCTATGTGTTCCACCGGCTGTGTCCACCGTGCATGTGTGTGTCTGTGTGTCCTTGTCAGAACGTGCTCACCGTGTGTGTCTGTCCGTCAGAATGTGTTTACTGCGTGTGTCTCTGTGTACGTGTCTGTGTGTGTCCGTCTCTGTTGGGATGTGTTTACTGTGTGTGTGTCTGTCTCTGCATGTGTGTCTGTGTCTGTCCCTGTTGGGATGTGTTTACTGTGTGTGTGTGTCCTGGCCGGGATGTGTTTACTGTGTGTGTCTGTGTGTGTGTCTGTGTGTGTCAGTGTCTGTCCTGGTTGGGATGTGTTTACTGTGTGTGTCTTTGTGTGTGTGTCTCTGTGTGTGTGTCTCTGCATGTGTGTCTGTGTCTGTCCCTGTTGGGATGTGTTTACTGTGTGTGTGTGTGTCTGTGTTTATCTGTGTGTCTGTGCATGTCTGTGTCTGTCCCTGTTGGGATGTGTTTACCGTGTGTGTGTCTGTGTGTGTCTCTGTGTGTGTGTTTATCTGTGTGTCTGTGCATGTCAGTGTCTGTCCCTGTTGGGATGTGTTGACTGTGTGTGGATGTGTGTGTGTCCTGGCCGGGATGTCTTTACTGTGTGCGTGTGTCCCTGCCGGGATGTCTTCACCGTCTGCATGTGTATGTGTGTAAGGCACACACCCCTAGAGACACACCCTCTCCCACACCGACTTCCTGGATCCTGGGTCTCTTGCTCAGGAAGTCGGGGACGCCTGTGACTTGGGCACTCCAAAGGGCATCGTGGGCTCGTCCCGCAGTCTAGGGACCTGGACGGCCAGTCTCTGACGGGACCCCCCCTTTCTGGTAGAAAAGATCCGAGGGTCTCCAGACATCACGTGCGTCTTCCTGAACGTGGAGAGGATGGCAGCCCCGACCAAGGTACCACAGAACGTGGCTTGCTATGTTTGTCCCCGTATTCCCCGTGATGAAAGAGTGGACGCCACAGTGTCCCGCCAGGCGGGGGACAGATGGGGACACGGTGGGGTTAAGGCATGACAGCCGTCCTCCTTCCTCTCAGGTTGGCCATCAGCGCCTGGCCTTCCCCTGTGGCTTCTCAGTTGCTCTCTCCTTTTGTAGAAAGAACTGGAAGCTGCCTGGGGCGTGGAGGTGTTTGACCGCTTCACAGTCGTCCTGCACATTTTCCGGTGCAACGCCCGCACGAAGGAGGCCCGGCTTCAGGTGGCCCTGGCGGAGATCCCGCTGCACAGGTATCGTGACGGGGTACCCGGGCCCCTCCGTTCTGTACTCACCTGTAGGTCGTTCTGGGGGTACGTGAGGAAGAAACGCATCGTGGGGGACTGGGCGCGGCGGCTCACGCCTGTCATCCCAGCACTTTGGGAGGCCGAGGCGGGCGGATCACGAGGTCAGGAGATCAAGACCATCCTGGCTAACACGGTGAAACCCCGTCTCTATTAAAAATACAAAAAATGAGCCAGGTGTGGCAGCGGGCACCTGTCGTGGCAGCGGGCACCTGTCGTCCCAGCTACTCGGGAGGCTGAGGCAGGAGAATGGCGGGAACCCGGGAGGCGGAGCTTGCAGTGAGCCGAGATCATGCCCCTGCACTCCAGCCTGGGCGACAGAGCCAGACTCCGTCTCAAAAAAAAGAAAAGCGCCGTGGGGTCACTGTCTTCAAGGCCTGATGGGCTAGTTTTCCCCGACCGCCCACCCCCAGCTCCCCGCGAGGTAGGTCCCCTCGGCCTGGGACACAAGTTACTCACAGTGTCTGAGCTACACGCAGAGTGGGGGCCCCAGCGCCAGCTCCTCCCTTCTGCCCAGAGACCCCAGCTCAGTGCCCCCTTCACCTTGGCCTCGACCTCCGCTGGGAGGGAGACAGCGTCTGCAGAGAGCGAGGCACTCCTGTTCCCATGCCAGGTCGAACCTGAAACGGGACGTCGCCCACCTGCACCGGGGAGCCGGCTCGCGCTACATCATGGGGTCAGGTAACTCGGGCCGCGTCCCACGGTGTCCTGGGAATGCGGTCGTCCGCGGCAGCCACCCTCAGCCCTGGAAGATGCCGACAGGGTGGGGGCCAGCTGGGGGCTCGTCTCCTGGTAGCATTTGAGGAGATAGGAGATGACAGTGGTTCTTTGAGGTTTTTGCCCAAACAGGGAGTCACAAACCGGGGATTTAAACAGCAGAAATCTACGCTCTCCCATCCTGGAGACCAAAAGTCTGAGATCTAAGGTGAGGACAGGGCTGCACTCCCTCCAGAGGCTCCTTCCACCTCTCCCAGCTCCTGGGGGCTCCCGGCGTCTCTGGGCTTGTGGCCACATCACTCCAGTCTCTGCCTCCATCTAAATGTGGCCTCCTCCTCTGTGTCTGTATTTCCTCTTCTATCTCTTACAAGGACACTTGTGATTGCATTTATGGCCCATCCTAATCCAGGATCATCTCATTTCTAGATCCTTCACTTAGGACCAACACCCTATTTCCGAATAAGGTCCCATTCACCGGTTCTGGGAATTAGGTGTGGACAGAGCTTTTAGGAGAACCACGGTTCCATCCACTACAATTGTATCCAGTTCCCTCTGGAGGCTCTAGGGGAGGATCCTTCCTGCCTCTCCCAGCTGCTGGGGGCTCCCGGCGTCCCTGGGCTTGTGGCCGCATCACTCGTCTCTGCCTCTATCTCCCTGTGGCCTCCTCCTCTGTGTCTGTGTCTCCTCTTCTGTCTCTTAGAAGGACACCTGTCATTGCATTTATGACCTGCCATAATCCAGGATCATCTAATCTCTGGATCCTTCTCTTAGGACCAACACCCTATTTCCAAATAAGGTCCCATTCACCAGTTCTGGCAATTAGGATGTGGACAGAGCTTTTGGGAGAACCACAGTTCCATCCACTACAATTGTATCCAGTTCCCTCTGGAGGCTCTAGGGGAGGGTCCCTTCTGCCTCTTCCAGCTGATGGGGGCTCCCGGCGTCTCTGGGCTTGTGGCCGCATCACTACAGTCTCTGCCTCCATCTCCACGTGGCCTCATCCTCTGTGTCTGCGTCTCCTCTTCTGTCTCTGAGGACACCTGTCATTGCATTTATGGCCCACCCTAATCCAGGATCATCTCATTTCTAGATCCTTCACTTAGGACCAACACCCTATTTCCAAATAAGGTCCCATTCACTGGTTCTGGGAATTAGGATGTGGACAGAGCTTTTAGGAGAACCACAGTTCGATCCACTACAGTTGTATTCACTTCCCTTTGGAGGCTCTAGGGGAGGCTCCCTCCTGCCTCTCCCAGCTCCTGGGGGCTCCCGGCGTCCCTGGGCTTGTGGCCGCATCACTCCAGTCTCTGCCTCTTAGAAGGACACAGGTCTTTGCCTTAGGGCCCACCCTAACCTAGGACGGTATCTTGAGATCCCACAAAGAGCATATTTCCAAATCAGGTCCCATTCCCAGGTTCTGGGACTTCGGATGTGGAAGGGGCGTCCCTGAGCCCCGCTCCCAGTGACGTCCCGGGCCGGGCCCCGGTCGGAGGCCTCTGTAGCGCTCAGGCCTTTCCTTTCTCCCCGAGTATGGGAAGCCCTCGTCGACCTCACAGGGTGGATGCCCAGAGGCGAGATCCCGTCCGCCGAGCACAAGCCTTTCTCATGGAACGGGGCTGCGTCGGGGCCGCTGCTGGGGAAGGCAGCCGGGCCCCCAGATGCCGGAGCAGGAGCAGGCCCTGGGCCCTCACGGACCCTCGGTGGCACCCCCTGCTCTTGCGTGGCTCACCGCCTCCCCGTCTTGGCTGCTTTTAGGAGAGTCCTTCATGCAGGTGCAGCAGCGTCTCCTGAGAGAGAAGGAGGCCAAGATCCGGAAGGCCCTGGACAGGCTTCGTAAGAAGAGGCACCTCCTCCGGCAGCAGCGGACGAGGCGGGAGTTCCCCGTGGTCTCCGTGGTGGGGTACACCAACTGCGGTGAGCCCCGCAGGGAGGACTGGCCCAGGGAAGGGGTTCCCCTAGTGTCCGTGTGGGGTGCACCAGCTGCGGCGAGAACTTACCCAGGAGAGGGGCTCCCCGTGGTCTCTCTGGTGGGGTACAGCAGGGCCATGGTGAGGACGCCGTCTACCCTGTCCTCCTATCCAGAGCATTACCACCCCATCCACACCACAAGCTTCCCTCCGTCTACACCGTCCTCCTGTCTATACAGTCACCACTACCCTGTCTATACCACCACCCCGTCTACAGTCTACCTGTTCTACACCACAGCGTCCCCTCGTCTACACCGTCCTCCTGTCTACACCATCACCTCCCGTGTCTACACCATCCTCCTGTCTACACCATCACCGCTGCCCCGTCTATACCACCACCCCGTCTACACAGTCCACCCATCTACACCACAGCGTTCCCTTCATCTACACCGTCCTCCTGTCTACACCATCACTCCTCTCTCTTTACACTGTCCTCCTGTCTGCACCATCACCCCTGCCCCATCTATACCACCGTCCCTTCTACACAATCCACCCGTCTACACCACAGCATTCCCTTCGTCTACACCATCCTCCCATTAACACCATCACCACTGCCCCGTCTATACCACCACCCCATGTACACAGTCCACCTGTCTACACCATCACCTCCCTTCCGTCTACACCGTCCTCCCAGCCACAGCAGCACCACCACCCCCTCTCTACCATCCCACCATCTACGCCATTGCCAGATCTACACAGACGATCCCACTCCCATCCACACCTTCTCACACACACCGTCTACAGCACCAGCTCCCCTGTGTCCACACAGCGGCCCTGCTGCATCGGCCTGAGAGCAGTGACGGTGGCTTCGTCCCGCGCGTCGTGTCCAGCCCGGGGGTGCCCGAGGGGCTCGGGGACTGTGTAGCCCGGGGTGCGGCCACCCAGGAGGGTGCCGTGGTCTGCATTCGGAGGGCCTGGGTGCCACGCCAGGGGTTGGGACACGAGGGTCTCTGTGGCTCCCTGACCTCCACGCCCTCCTAGGAAAGACCACGCTGATCAAGGCGCTGACGGGCGACGCCGCCATCCAGCCGCGGGACCAGCTGTTTGCCACGCTGGACGTCACGGCCCACGCGGGCGCGCTGCCCTCACGCATGACCGTCCTGTACGTGGACACCATCGGCTTCCTCTCCCAGCTGCCGCACGGCCTCATCGAGTCCTTCTCTGCCACCCTGGAAGATGTGGCCCACTCGGTGAGTGTGGGAACGCCATGGGCCGGGCGCTCGGACACCCACACAGCTACAGGCCGGGCACTCAGA
>NW_022328149.1:0-8059 GCF_002776525.5 Piliocolobus tephrosceles | reverse complement strand
TCTGAGTGCCCGGCCTGTAGCTGTGTGGGTGTCCGAGCGCCCGGCCCATGGCGTTCCCACACTCACCGAGTGGGCCACATCTTCCAGGGTGGCAGAGAAGGACTCGATGAGGCCGTGCGGCAGCTGGGAGAGGAAGCCGATGGTGTCCACGTACAGGACGGTCATGCGTGAGGGCAGCGCGCCCGCGTGGGCCGTGACGTCCAGCGTGGCAAACAGCTGGTCCCGCGGCTGGATGGCGGCGTCGCCCGTCAGCGCCTTGATCAGCGTGGTCTTTCCTAGGAGGGCGTGGAGGTCAGGGAGCCACAGAGACCCTCGTGTCCCAACCCCTGGCGCGGCACCCAGGCCCTCCGAATGCAGACCACGGCACCCTCCTGGGTGGCCGCACCCCGGGCTACACAGTCCCCGAGCCCCTCGGGCACCCCCGGGCTGGACACGACGCGCGGGACGAAGCCACCGTCACTGCTCTCAGGCCGATGCAGCAGGGCCGCTGTGTGGACACAGGGGAGCTGGTGCTGTAGACGGTGTGTGTGAGAAGGTGTGGATGGGAGTGGGATCGTCTGTGTAGATCTGGCAATGGCGTAGATGGTGGGATGGTAGAGAGGGGGTGGTGGTGCTGCTGTGGCTGGGAGGACGGTGTAGACGGAAGGGAGGTGATGGTGTAGACAGGTGGACTGTGTACATGGGGTGGTGGTATAGACGGGGCAGTGGTGATGGTGTTAATGGGAGGATGGTGTAGACGAAGGGAATGCTGTGGTGTAGACGGGTGGATTGTGTAGAAGGGACGGTGGTATAGATGGGGCAGGGGTGATGGTGCAGACAGGAGGACAGTGTAAAGAGAGGGGAGGTGATGGTGTAGACAGGAGGACGGTGTAGATGAAGGGAACGCTGTGGTGTAGATGGGTGGACTGTGTAGACGGGGTGGTGGTATAGACGGGGCAGCGGTGATGGTGTAGACAGGAGGATGGTGTAGACACGGGAGGTGATGGTGTAGACAGGAGGACGGTGTAGACGAGGGGACGCTGTGGTGTAGAACAGGTAGACTGTAGACGGGGTGGTGGTATAGACGGGGTAGTGGTGACTGTATAGACAGGAGGACGGTGTAGACGGAGGGAAGCTTGTGATGTGGACGGGGTGGTAATGCTCTGGATAGGAGGACGGGGTAGACGGCGTCCTCACCATGGCCCTGCTGTACCCCACCAGAGAGACCACGGGGAGCCCCTCTCCCGGGTAAGTTCTCGCCGCAGCTGGTGCACCCCACACGGACACTAGGGGAACCCCTTCCCTGGGCCAGTCCTCCCTGCGGGGCTCACCGCAGTTGGTGTACCCCACCACGGAGACCACGGGGAACTCCCGCCTCGTCCGCTGCTGCCGGAGGAGGTGCCTCTTCTTACGAAGCCTGTCCAGGGCCTTCTGGATCTTGGCCTCCTTCTCTCTCAGGAGACGCTGCTGCACCTGCATGAAGGACTCTCCTAAAAGCAGCCAAGACGGGGAGGCGGTGAGCCACGCAAGAGCAGGGGGTGCCACCGAGGGTCTGTGAGGGCCCGGGGCCTGCTCCTGCTCCGGCATCTGGGGGCCCGGCTGCCTTCCCCAGCAGCGGCCCTGACGCAGCCCCGTTCCATGAGAAAGGCTTGTGCTCGGCGGACGGGATCTCGCCTCTGGGCATCCACCCTGTGAGGTCGACGAGGGCTTCCCATACTCGGGGAGAAAGGAAAGGCCTGAGCGCTACAGAGGCCTCCGACCGGGGCCCGGCCCGGGACGTCACTGGGAGCGGGGCTCAGGGACGCCCCTTCCACATCCGAAGTCCCAGAACCTGGGAATGGGACCTGATTTGGAAATATGCTCTTTGTGGGATCTCAAGATACCGTCCTAGGTTAGGGTGGGCCCTAAGGCAAAGACCTGTGTCCTTCTAAGAGGCAGAGACTGGAGTGATGCGGCCACAAGCCCAGGGACGCCGGGAGCCCCCAGGAGCTGGGAGAGGCAGGAGGGAGCCTCCCCTAGAGCCTCCAAAGGGAAGTGAATACAATTGTAGTGGATCGAACTGTGGTTCTCCTAAAAGCTCTGTCCACATCCTAATTCCCAGAACCAGTGAATGGGACCTTATTTGGAAATAGGGTGTTGGTCCTAAGTGAAGGATCTAGAAATGAGATGATCCTGGATTAGGGTGGGCCATAAATGCAATGACAGGTGTCCTCAGAGACAGAAGAGGAGACGCAGACACAGAGGATGAGGCCACGTGGAGATGGAGGCAGAGACTGTAGTGATGCGGCCACAAGCCCAGAGACGCCGGGAGCCCCCATCAGCTGGAAGAGGCAGAAGGGAGCCTCCCCTAGAGCCTCCAGAGGGAACTGGATACAATTGTAGTGGATGGAACTGTGGTTCTCCCAAAAGCTCTGTCCACATCCTAATTGCCAGAACTGGTGAATGGGACCTTATTTGGAAATAGGGTGTTGGTCCTAAGAGAAGGATCCAGAGATTAGATGATCCTGGATTATGGCAGGTCATAAATGCAATGACAGGTGTCCTTCTAAGAGACAGAAGAGGAGACACAGACACAGAGGAGGAGGCCACAGGGAGATAGAGGCAGAGACGAGTGATGCGGCCACAAGCCCAGGGACGCCGGGAGCCCCCAGCAGCTGGGAGAGGCAGGAAGGATCCTCCCCTAGAGCCTCCAGAGGGAACTGGATACAATTGTAGTGGATGGAACCGTGGTTCTCCTAAAAGCTCTGTCCACACCTAATTCCCAGAACCGGTGAATGGGACCTTATTCGGAAATAGGGTGTTGGTCCTAAGTGAAGGATCTAGAAATGAGATGATCCTGGATTAGGATGGGCCATAAATGCAATCACAAGTGTCCTTGTAAGAGATAGAAGAGGAAATACAGACACAGAGGAGGAGGCCACATTTAGATGGAGGCAGAGACTGGAGTGATGTGGCCACAAGCCCAGAGACGCCGGGAGCCCCCAGGAGCTGGGAGAGGTGGAAGGAGCCTCTGGAGGGAGTGCAGCCCTGTCCTCACCTTAGATCTCAGACTTTTGGTCTCCAGGATGGGAGAGCGTAGATTTCTGCTGTTTAAATCCCCGGTTTGTGACTCCCTGTTTGGGCAAAAACCTCAAAGAACCACTGTCATCTCCTATCTCCTCAAATGCTACCAGGAGACGAGCCCCCAGCTGGCCCCCACCCTGTCGGCATCTTCCAGGGCTGAGGGTGGCTGCCGCGGACGACCGCATTCCCAGGACACCGTGGGACGCGGCCCGAGTTACCTGACCCCATGATGTAGCGCGAGCCGGCTCCCCGGTGCAGGTGGGCGACGTCCCGTTTCAGGTTCGACCTGGCATGGGAACAGGAGTGCCTCGCTCTCTGCAGACGCTGTCTCCCTCCCAGCGGAGGTCGAGGCCAAGGTGAAGGGGGCACTGAGCTGGGGTCTCTGGGCAGAAGGGAGGAGCTGGCGCTGGGGCCCCCACTCTGCGTGTAGCTCAGACACTGTGAGTAACTTGTGTCCCAGGCCGAGGGGACCTACCTCGCGGGGAGCTGGGGGTGGGCGGTCGGGGAAAACGAGCCCATCAGGCCTTGAAGACAGTGACCCCACGGCACTTTTCTTTTTTTTGAGACGGAGTCTCGCTCTGTCGCCCAGGCTGGAGTGCAGGGGCATGATCTCGGCTCACTGCAAGCTCCGCCTCCCGGGTTCCCGCCATTCTCCTGCCTCAGCCTCCCAAGTAGCTGGGACGACAGGTGCCCGCTGCCACGCCTGGCTCATTTTTTGTATTTTTAATAGAGACGGGGTTTCACCGTGTTAGCCAGGATGGTCTTGATCTCCTGACCTCGTGATCCGCCCGCCTCGGCCTCCCAAAGTGCTGGGATGACAGGCGTGAGCCGCCGCGCCCAGTCCCCCACGATGCGTTTCTTCCTCACGTACCCCCAGAACGACCTACAGGTGAGTACAGAACGGAGGGGCCCGGGTACCCCATCACGATACCTGTGCAGCGGGATCTCCGCCAGGGCCACCTGAAGCCGGGCCTCCTTCGTGCGGGCGTTGCACCGGAAAATGTGCAGGACGACTGTGAAGCGGTCAAACACCTCCACGCCCCAGGCAGCTTCCAGTTCTTTCTACAAAAGGATAGAGCAACTGAGAAGCCACAGGGGAAGGCCAGGCGCTGGTGGCCAACCTGAGAGGAAGGAGGACGGCTGTCATGCCTTAACCCCACCGTGTCCCCATCTGTCCCCCGCCTGGCGGGACACTGTGGCGTCCACTCTTTCATCACGGGGAATACGGGGACAAACATAGCAAGCCACGTTCTGTGGTACCTTGGTCGGGGCTGCCATCCTCTCCACGTTCAGGAAGACGCACGTGATGTCTGGAGACCCTCGGATCTTTTCTACCAGAAAGGGGGGGTCCCGTCAGAGGCTGGCCGTCCAGGTCCCTAGACTGCGGGACGAGCCCACGATGCCCTTTGGAGTGCCCAAGTCACAGGCGTCCCCGACTTCCTGAGCACGAGACCCAGGATCCAGGAAGTCGGTGTGGGAGAGGGTGTGTCTCTAGGGGTGTGTGCCTTACACACATACACATGCAGACGGTGAAGACATCCCGGCAGGGACACACGCACACAGTAAAGACATCCCGGCCAGGACACACACACATCCACACACAGTCAACACATCCCAACAGGGACAGACACTGACATGCACAGACACACAGATAAACACACACACAGAGACACACACAGACACACACACGGTAAACACATCCCAACAGGGACAGACACAGACATGCACAGACACACAGATAAACACAGACACACACACACACAGTAAACACATCCCAACAGGGACAGACACAGACACACATGCAGAGACACACACACAGAGACACACACACAAAGACACACACAGTAAACACATCCCAACCAGGACAGACACTGACACACACAGACACACACACAGACACACACAGTAAACACATCCCGGCCAGGACACACACACACAGTAAACACATCCCAACAGGGACAGACACAGACACACATGCAGAGACAGACACACACACAGTAAACACATCCCAACAGAGACGGACACACACAGACACGTACACAGAGACACACGCAGTAAACACATTCTGACGGACACACACACACGGTGAGCACGTTCTGACAAGGACACACAGACACACACATGCACGGTGGACACAGCCGGTGGAACACATAGACATAGACACACACACACAGTGTGACACATCCCAACAGGGACACACACAGATACATGCACAGTGGACACATCCCAGTGTGGACAGACACACGGATGGTGAACACATTCTGGTGCGACACACACAGAGACGTGTGAACACATCCCGGCCGGGATGACATGCATCTGAGTCAGGCACGGAAGCGGACCTCCATCTTGGCAAGAGACCCAGGGAAGCCGACCCCCCACCTCGGCAAGTAAGTAGCGTCTTCCCCACTCTGCATTGTAAGCCAGATGGTCAAAAACCTGGGAAGCGCAAGGATCCTGTGCAGGACCCCAGCCTCAGAGACTGCACGGGGGCCACCCAGAAGGAGGATTTGGCTGGAGGCTGCAGGGGCAGGTGGGGTTACAGCCAATCCACTGCCCACCCTGTTTGTTGGACTCTAAAAACTGCCCCGACCTAACCTTGACCAGTTTAAATCTCTCCAGGGCCGGGTGTGAGTCTCGACACAGGTGCAGCCTCAGCGTCCTCCGACTCCTACTGGTGTGTGCTCCCAGCTCACCTGGGCACCCCAAGCGGCCGTTTCCCCTCTGGCCCAGCGAGACCCCCGACCTTCAGTCTGTCTGGGTCGAATGTTCTCGGCAGCAGCGGACAGGAAAGGAGGTTTGGGAAAGGAGCAGGTCTGCACGGACCCACCTGTCAGATGTTGGAAGTTTCCTTTGCCGAAGACGAGCTTCCTGTCCGGTGATTTGGTGGATACGACCATTGTCTGCACCACAGACCAGCCGTCCAGCGTGTGCACCAGTGCTGTGGCCTCCGCCACCTGCCACTCGGCTGCGGGGACACAAAGACCACCCTGAGAGATGCTTCCCTTCGGGGTAGGCCCGGGGCCCCCATCCACACCCGCCCAGGGAGGCCTCCTCCTGTCCTTGAGACAATGGCCCCTGAGAACGCACCCCCAGCCGGCGTTTGTCCCCAGATATGACTCCGTGCCCCGTAGGTCCTCTAAGTAGGAATCTGACGGGGGAAGGACGCCGGAGCCACAGCGGGACATGAGGGCGACCCTGCCTTACGTGGAATTTGGGCTCCTGGAGGGCGCAGCAGGGAACCGGGGAGCTGGGGGTGCTCAGGGATTACTGAGGCACCACGGGCAGGTTTTGGGAGGAGAGAGGCAAGAGGTCTGCGCGCTGTTCTGAGCACTTTGGGGCTTCCGCTGTTCCAAGGATTGACCATTTTGGAAAACTCCCGTAAAGGAAAACCATTCATCGACTACAGGGACTTCCAAGGGAAAAAAAATCAACGTTTTTGAGACTCTGGCACACGCAGCGACTTACTCATTTGCATTTCCTCCTGGGGAGGTGGGGGGGGACTGGACACGGATTGGTCCCCTGGACACCTTCCCTCCCCTGACTCCAAACACACCGTGCCTACCTCTAACCCGGGGCAAGAGAAACGGGGGTCCTATCAGCGAGAACCACCCCACCCCACGCCACCCATGGGCTCCATCCAACGGGCTCGACCCCACCCCACAAGCTCCTTCCCACCCCACGTGCTCCTCCCCACAGGCCCCTCCCCCTGAAGCCCCGCCCATGCACCTCCACCTATGACAGCCTCCCCAGAGCCCCGCCCCTGAATCGCCACCTATGAGACCCTCCCCTCAGAGCCCCGCCCCCAGATCTGCAGCTCCCGTTTTTCTCTTGGAAGCCCCGTCGCGGTCACCTCGCGTCATCTGCGGCTTCCCCGGGCCCCACTTGACGTCAGGGTGAACCAGACACACGCGCTGGGTCCCCGCCGGCAGCAGAGGCTCTCCCTGCAGCAGCTCCTCCTCCGCGTTCTCGTCGGCATCTTCCGGCTCCTCCTTGTCGTCTTCCGCGCGGCTTCGACCGCCGTCCGCCCGCAGACCCCGCCCTCCGCCCCATAACCCCTCCAGATTCCCGGGGCCCCTGCGGCCGGCAGCGGCGAGCGCGCGCACAGGACAGGACGGCGCTGCTGCCCTCGGAGCCGGGAGGCCGCGGCCCACGCGGGAGAGCCGCAGTCCCGGGCGTACGGCGGCCCGCAGGGCCCACATGGCGCGTCGGGCGGCTGAGCAGTGGGGCGGGGCTGCCCACAGGCCGATCCTCGTCACGTGCTCGTGATTGGCGTGCGGCTGGGGCGGGCTCACCAGCGCCTCTCCTCGGCAGAGGGCGTGCTCCTCATTGGTCGTCCCTCGTCACGTGCTGGTGATTGGCGTGCGGCCGGGGCGGGCTCCTCAGGGCCACGCCCCAGCACAAGGCGTGCTCCTCATTGGTCATCCTGTGTCACGTGCTGGTGATTGGCGTGCGGCCGGGGCGGGCTCCCCAGCGCCACCCCCCGGTACAGGGCATGTTCCTCATTGGTCATCCCGCGTCACGTGCTGTGGTTGGCGCACAGTCGGGGTGGGCTCCGCAGCACGGGCGGGCTCCTCATTGGTCGACCCGCGTCATGTGCTGGTGATTGGCACGCGCCGCGGGCAGGGGAGGCGGGGCCGGGCCGCTTCTCATTAGGCGTGGGCAGCTCCTGGCGGACCCGGGCCCTGATGCAGCCGCCGGCCGTGTAGCCGCCAAGACCCCGAGCCCCGGCGGCGTTGCCCTCACCCACCTCGTTCTCGCTCCCGTCCTACCCCGTTCCGCGTTGGGTAGAGTCCAAGTCTCATTGCGAGGGTGCGGAACGCCGCCTCGGGGGCTTGACTTCAATCCCCGGGCATCCAGAACGCCGCCCCGGGGTCCCCACGTCTGCCTTGGGGCCTCGAGTCCAGCCCTGGGGGTCCCGGACACCGACCAGGGATCTCTACGTGTGCTCTGGAGCCTGGAGTGCCGCCGTGGGGGTCCTGGAAGCCGCCCAGGAGTCCCCATGTCTGCCCTGGGGGCA
>NW_022328148.1:0-8075 GCF_002776525.5 Piliocolobus tephrosceles | reverse complement strand
TCTGAGTGCCCGGCCTGTAGCTGTGTGGGTGTCCGAGCGCCCGGCCCATGGCGTTCCCACACTCACCGAGTGGGCCACATCTTCCAGGGTGGCAGAGAAGGACTCGATGAGGCCGTGCGGCAGCTGGGAGAGGAAGCCGATGGTGTCCACGTACAGGACGGTCATGCGTGAGGGCAGCGCGCCCGCGTGGGCCGTGACGTCCAGCGTGGCAAACAGCTGGTCCCGCGGCTGGATGGCGGCGTCGCCCGTCAGCGCCTTGATCAGCGTGGTCTTTCCTAGGAGGGCGTGGAGGTCAGGGAGCCACAGAGACCCTCGTGTCCCAACCCCTGGCGTGGCACCCAGGCCCTCCGAATGCAGACCACGGCACCCTCCTGGGTGGCCGCACCCCGGGCTACACAGTCCCCGAGCCCCTCGGGCACCCCCGGGCTGGACACGACGCGCGGGACGAAGCCACCGTCACTGCTCTCAGGCCGATGCAGCAGGGCCGCTGTGTGGACACAGGGGAGCTGGTGCTGTAGACGGTGTGTGTGAGAAGGTGTGGATGGGAGTGGGATCGTCTGTGTAGATCTGGCAATGGCGTAGATGGTGGGATGGTAGAGAGGGGGTGGTGGTGCTGCTGTGGCTGGGAGGACGGTGTAGACGGAAGGGAGGTGATGGTGTAGACAGGTGGACTGTGTACATGGGGTGGTGGTATAGACGGGGCAGTGGTGATGGTGTTAATGGGAGGATGGTGTAGACGAAGGGAATGCTGTGGTGTAGACGGGTGGATTGTGTAGAAGGGACGGTGGTATAGATGGGGCAGGGGTGATGGTGCAGACAGGAGGACAGTGTAAAGAGAGAGGAGTGATGGTGTAGACAGGAGGACGGTGTAGATGAAGGGAACGCTGTGGTGTAGATGGGTGGACTGTGTAGACGGGGTGGTGGTATAGACGGGGCAGCGGTGATGGTGTAGACAGGAGGATGGTGTAGACACGGGAGGTGATGGTGTAGACAGGAGGACGGTGTAGACGAGGGGACGCTGTGGTGTAGAACAGGTAGACTGTAGACGGGGTGGTGGTATAGACAGGGTAGTGGTGACTGTATAGACAGGAGGACGGTGTAGACGGAGGGAAGCTTGTGGTGTGGATGGGGTGGTAATGCTCTGGATAGGAGGACAGGGTAGACGGCGTCCTCACCATGGCCCTGCTGTACCCCACCAGAGAGACCACGGGGAGCCCCTCTCCTGGGTAAGTTCTCGCCGCAGCTGGTGCACCCCACACGGACACTAGGGGAACCCCTTCCCTGGGCCAGTCCTCCCTGCGGGGCTCACCGCAGTTGGTGTACCCCACCACGGAGACCACGGGGAACTCCCGCCTCGTCCGCTGCTGCCGGAGGAGGTGCCTCTTCTTACGAAGCCTGTCCAGGGCCTTCCGGATCTTGGCCTCCTTCTCTCTCAGGAGACGCTGCTGCACCTGCATGAAGGACTCTCCTAAAAGCAGCCAAGACGGGGAGGCGGTGAGCCACGCAAGAGCAGGGGGTGCCACCGAGGGTCCGTGAGGGCCCAGGGCCTGCTCCTGCTCCGGCATCTGGGGGCCCGGCTGCCTTCCCCAGCAGCGGCCCCGACGCAGCCCCGTTCCATGAGAAAGGCTTGTGCTCGGCGGACGGGATCTCGCCTCTGGGCATCCACCCTGTGAGGTCGACGAGGGCTTCCCATACTCGGGGAGAAAGGAAAGGCCTGAGCGCTACAGAGGCCTCCGACCGGGGCCCGGCCCGGGACGTCACTGGGAGCGGGGCTCAGGGACGCCCCTTCCACATCCGAAGTCCCAGAACCTGGGAATGGGACCTGATTTGGAAATATGCTCTTTGTGGGATCTCAAGATACCGTCCTAGGTTAGGGTGGGCCCTAAGGCAAAGACCTGTGTCCTTCTAAGAGGCAGAGACTGGAGTGATGCGGCCACAAGCCCAGGGACGCCGGGAGCCCCCAGGAGCTGGGAGAGGCAGGAGGGAGCCTCCCCTAGAGCCTCCAAAGGGAAGTGAATACAACTGTAGTGGATCGAACTGTGGTTCTCCTAAAAGCTCTGTCCACATCCTAATTCCCAGAACCAGTGAATGGGACCTTATTTGGAAATAGGGTGTTGGTCCTAAGTGAAGGATCTAGAAATGAGATGATCCTGGATTAGGGTGGGCCATAAATGCAATGACAGGTGTCCTCAGAGACAGAAGAGGAGACGCAGACACAGAGGATGAGGCCACGTGGAGATGGAGGCAGAGACTGTAGTGATGCGGCCACAAGCCCAGAGACGCCGGGAGCCCCCATCAGCTGGAAGAGGCAGAAGGGACCCTCCCCTAGAGCCTCCAGAGGGAACTGGATACAATTGTAGTGGATGGAACTGTGGTTCTCCCAAAAGCTCTGTCCACATCCTAATTGCCAGAACTGGTGAATGGGACCTTATTTGGAAATAGGGTGTTGGTCCTAAGAGAAGGATCCAGAGATTAGATGATCCTGGATTATGGCAGGTCATAAATGCAATGACAGGTGTCCTTCTAAGAGACAGAAGAGGAGACACAGACACAGAGGAGGAGGCCACAGGGAGATAGAGGCAGAGACGAGTGATGCGGCCACAAGCCCAGGGACGCCGGGAGCCCCCAGCAGCTGGGAGAGGCAGGAAGGATCCTCCCCTAGAGCCTCCAGAGGGAACTGGATACAATTGTAGTGGATGGAACCGTGGTTCTCCTAAAAGCTCTGTCCACACCTAATTCCCAGAACCGGTGAATGGGACCTTATTCGGAAATAGGGTGTTGGTCCTAAGTGAAGGATCTAGAAATGAGATGATCCTGGATTAGGATGGGCCATAAATGCAATCACAAGTGTCCTTGTAAGAGATAGAAGAGGAAATACAGACACAGAGGAGGAGGCCACATTTAGATGGAGGCAGAGACTGGAGTGATGTGGCCACAAGCCCAGAGACGCCGGGAGCCCCCAGGAGCTGGGAGAGGTGGAAGGAGCCTCTGGAGGGAGTGCAGCCCTGTCCTCACCTTAGATCTCAGACTTTTGGTCTCCAGGATGGGAGAGCGTAGATTTCTGCTGTTTAAATCCCCGGTTTGTGACTCCCTGTTTGGGCAAAAACCTCAAAGAACCACTGTCATCTCCTATCTCCTCAAATGCTACCAGGAGACGAGCCCCCAGCTGGCCCCCACCCTGTCGGCATCTTCCAGGGCTGAGGGTGGCTGCCGCGGACGACCGCATTCCCAGGACACCGTGGGACGCGGCCCGAGTTACCTGACCCCATGATGTAGCGCGAGCCGGCTCCCCGGTGCAGGTGGGCGACGTCCCGTTTCAGGTTCGACCTGGCATGGGAACAGGAGTGCCTCGCTCTCTGCAGACGCTGTCTCCCTCCCAGCGGAGGTCGAGGCCAAGGTGAAGGGGGCACTGAGCTGGGGTCTCTGGGCAGAAGGGAGGAGCTGGCGCTGGGGCCCCCACTCTGCGTGTAGCTCAGACACTGTGAGTAACTTGTGTCCCAGGCCGAGGGGACCTACCTCGCGGGGAGCTGGGGGTGGGCGGTCGGGGAAAACTAGCCCATCAGGCCTTGAAGACAGTGACCCCACGGCGCTTTTCTTTTTTTTGAGACGGAGTCTGGCTCTGTCGCCCAGGCTGGAGTGCAGGGGCATGATCTCGGCTCACTGCAAGCTCCGCCTCCCGGGTTCCCGCCATTCTCCTGCCTCAGCCTCCCGAGTAGCTGGGACGACAGGTGCCCGCTGCCACGACAGGTGCCCGCTGCCACACCTGGCTCATTTTTTGTATTTTTAATAGAGACGGGGTTTCACCGTGTTAGCCAGGATGGTCTTGATCTCCTGACCTCGTGATCCGCCCGCCTCGGCCTCCCAAAGTGCTGGGATGACAGGCGTGAGCCGCCGCGCCCAGTCCCCCACGATGCGTTTCTTCCTCACGTACCCCCAGAACGACCTACAGGTGAGTACAGAACGGAGGGGCCCGGGTACCCCGTCACGATACCTGTGCAGCGGGATCTCCGCCAGGGCCACCTGAAGCCGGGCCTCCTTCGTGCGGGCGTTGCACCGGAAAATGTGCAGGACGACTGTGAAGCGGTCAAACACCTCCACGCCCCAGGCAGCTTCCAGTTCTTTCTACAAAAGGAGAGAGCAACTGAGAAGCCACAGGGGAAGGCCAGGCGCTGATGGCCAACCTGAGAGGAAGGAGGACGGCTGTCATGCCTTAACCCCACCGTGTCCCCATCTGTCCCCCGCCTGGCGGGACACTGTGGCGTCCACTCTTTCATCACGGGGAATACGGGGACAAACATAGCAAGCCACGTTCTGTGGTACCTTGGTCGGGGCTGCCATCCTCTCCACGTTCAGGAAGACGCACGTGATGTCTGGAGACCCTCGGATCTTTTCTACCAGAAAGGGGGGGTCCCGTCAGAGACTGGCCGTCCAGGTCCCTAGACTGCGGGACGAGCCCACGATGCCCTTTGGAGTGCCCAAGTCACAGGCGTCCCCGACTTCCTGAGCAAGAGACCCAGGATCCAGGAAGTCGGTGTGGGAGAGGGTGTGTCTCTAGGGGTGTGTGCCTTACACACATACACATGCAGACGGTGAAGACATCCCGGCAGGGACACACGCACACAGTAAAGACATCCCGGCCAGGACACACACACATCCACACACAGTCAACACATCCCAACAGGGACAGACACTGACATGCACAGACACACAGATAAACACACACACAGAGACACACACAGACACACACACGGTAAACACATCCCAACAGGGACAGACACAGACATGCACAGACACACAGATAAACACAGACACACACACACACAGTAAACACATCCCAACAGGGACAGACACAGACACACATGCAGAGACACACACACAGAGACACACACACAAAGACACACACAGTAAACACATCCCAACCAGGACAGACACTGACACACACAGACACACACACAGACACACACAGTAAACACATCCCGGCCAGGACACACACACACAGTAAACACATCCCAACAGGGACAGACACAGACACACATGCAGAGACAGACACACACACAGTAAACACATCCCAACAGAGACGGACACACACAGACACGTACACAGAGACACACGCAGTAAACACATTCTGACGGACAGACACACACGGTGAGCACGTTCTGACAAGGACACACAGACACACACATGCACGGTGGACACAGCCGGTGGAACACATAGACATAGACACACACACACAGTGTGACACATCCCAACAGGGACACACACAGATACATGCACAGTGGACACATCCCAGTGTGGACAGACACACGGATGGTGAACACATTCTGGTGCGACACACACAGAGACGTGTGAACACATCCCGGCCAGGATGACATGCATCTGAGTCAGGCACGGAAGCGGACCTCCATCTTGGCAAGAGACCCAGGGAAGCCGACCCCCCACCTCGGCAAGTAAGTAGCGTCTTCCCCACTCTGCATTGTAAGCCAGATGGTCAAAAACCTGGGAAGCGCAAGGATCCTGTGCAGGACCCCAGCCTCAGAGACTGCACGGGGGCCACCCAGAAGGAGGATTTGGCTGGAGGCTGCAGGGGCAGGTGGGGTTACAGCCAGTCCACTGCCCACCCTGTTTGTTGGACTCTAAAAACTGCCCCGACCTAACCTTGACCAGTTTAAATCTCTCCAGGGCCGGGTGTGAGTCTCGACACAGGTGCAGCCTCAGCGTCCTCCGACTCCTACTGGTGTGTGCTCCCAGCTCACCTGGGCACCCCAAGCGGCCGTTTCCCCTCTGGCCCAGCGAGACCCCCGACCTTCAGTCTGTCTGGGTCGAATGTTCTGGGCAGCAGCGGACAGGAAAGGAGGTTTGGGAAAGGAGCAGGTCTGCACGGACCCACCTGTCAGATGTTGGAAGTTTCCTTTGCCGAAGACGAGCTTCCTGTCCGGTGATTTGGTGGATATGACCATTGTCTGCACCACAGACCAGCCGTCCAGCGTGTGCACCAGTGCTGTGGCCTCCGCCACCTGCCACTCGGCTGCGGGGACACAAAGACCACCCTGAGAGATGCTTCCCTTCGGGGTAGGCCCGGGGCCCCCATCCACACCCGCCCAGGGAGGCCTCCTCCTGTCCTTGAGACAATGGCCCCTGAGAACGCACCCCCAGCCGGCGTTTGTCCCCAGATATGACTCCGTGCCCCGTAGGTCCTCTAAGTAGGAATCTGACGGGGGAAGGATGCCGGAGCCACAGCGGGACACGAGGGCGACCCTGCCTTACGTGGAATTTGGGCTCCTGGAGGGCGCAGCAGGGAACCGGGGAGCTGGGGGTGCTCAGGGATTACTGAGGCACCACGGGCAGGTTTTGGGAGGAGAGAGGCAAGAGGTCTGCGCGCTGTTCTGAGCACTTTGGGGCTTCCGCTGTTCCAAGGATTGACCATTTTGGAAAACTCCCGTAAAGGAAAACCATTCATCGACTACAGGGACTTCCAAGGGAAAAAAAATCAACGTTTTTGAGACTCTGGCACACGCAGCGACTTACTCATTTGCATTTCCTCCTGGGGAGGTGGGGGGGGACTGGACACGGATTGGTCCCCTGGACACCTTCCCTCCCCTGACTCCAAACACACCGTGCCTACCTCTAACCCGGGGCAAGAGAAACGGGGGTCCTATCAGCGAGAACCACCCCACCCCACGCCACCCATGGGCTCCATCCAACGGGCTCGACCCCACCCCACAAGCTCCTTCCCACCCCACGTGCTCCTCCCCACAGGCCCCTCCCCCTGAAGCCCCGCCCATGCACCTCCACCTATGACAGCCTCCCCAGAGCCCCGCCCCTGAATCGCCACCTATGAGACCCTCCCCTCAGAGCCCCGCCCCCAGATCTGCAGCTCCCGTTTTTCTCTTGGAAGCCCCGTCGCGGTCACCTCGCGTCATCTGCGGCTTCCCCGGGCCCCACTTGACGTCAGGGTGAACCAGACACACGCGCTGGGTCCCCGCCGGCAGCAGAGGCTCTCCCTGCAGCAGCTCCTCCTCCGCGTTCTCGTCGGCATCTTCCGGCTCCTCCTTGTCGTCTTCCGCGCGGCTTCGACCGCCGTCCGCCCGCAGACCCCGCCCTCCGCCGCATAACCCCTCCAGATTCCCGGGGCCCCTGGGGCCGGCAGCGGCGAGCGCGCGCACAGGACAGGACGGCGCTGCTGCCCTCGGAGCCGGGAGGCCGCGGCCCACGCGGGAGAGCCGCAGTCCCGGGCGTACGGCGGCCCGCAGGGCCCACATGGCGCGTCGGGCGGCTGAGCAGTGGGGCGGGGCTGCCCACAGGCCGATCCTCGTCACGTGCTCGTGATTGGCGTGCGGCTGGGGCGGGCTCACCAGCGCCTCTCCTCGGCAGAGGGCGTGCTCCTCATTGGTCGTCCCTCGTCACGTGCTGGTGATTGGCGTGCGGCCGGGGCGGGCTCCTCAGGGCCACGCCCCAGCACAAGACGTGCTCCTCATTGGTCATCTGCGTCACGTGCTGGTGATTGGCGTGCGGCCGGGGCGGGCTCCCCAGCGCCACGCCCCGGTACAGGGCATGTTCCTCATTGGTCATCCCGCGTCACGTGCTGTGGTTGGCGCACAGTCGGGGTGGGCTCCGCAGCACGGGCGGGCTCCTCATTGGTCGACCCGCGTCATGTGCTGGTGATTGGCACGCGCCGCGGGCAGGGGAGGCGGGGCCGGGCCGCTTCTCTTAGGCGTGGGCAGCTCCTGGCGGACCCGGGCCCTGATGCAGCCGCCGGCCGTGTAGCCGCCAAGACCCCGAGCCCCGGCGGCGTTGCCCTCACCCACCTCGTTCTCGCTCCCGTCCTACCCCGTTCCGCGTTGGGTAGAGTCCAAGTCTCATTGCGAGGGTGCGGAACGCCGCCTCGGGGGCTTGACTTCAATCCCCGGGCATCCAGAACGCCGCCCCGGGGTCCCCACGTCTGCCTTGGGGCCTCGAGTCCAGCCCTGGGGGTCCCGGACACCGACCAGGGATCTCTACGTGTGCTCTGGAGCCTGGAGTGCCGCCGTGGGGGTCCTGGAAGCCGCCCAGGAGTCCCCATGTCTGCCCTGGGGGCA
>NW_022328143.1:0-3756 GCF_002776525.5 Piliocolobus tephrosceles | reverse complement strand
TTGTCTCTGAGTGTCTTCAAGGTTAAGATCTTTCAAAGACTGAAGAACATTGGTTAGTTCCTAACATCCTGGGCTATACAATGAGTGTGGAAAGAATATGCCCTTTTGAGGTGGATGAGACAAAACGCTCACACTTTATTAAAACCATTATAGTGGGAGGTTGGGAGAAGATGGCCGAATAGGAACAGCTCCAGCCTTCAGCTCCCAGCGCGAGCGACACAGAAGACGGGTGATTTCTGTATTTTCAACTGAGGTACCAGGTTCATCTCACTGGGGAGTGCTGGACAATTGGTGCTGGGCAGCTGGTGCAGCCCAACCAGTGAGAGCTGAAGCAGGGCGAGGCATCACCTCACCTGGGAAGCACAAGGGGGAATGGAATCCCTTTTCCTAGCCAAGGGAAACTGAGACACACAACACCTGGAAAATCGGGTAACTCCCACCCTAATACTACGCTTTGCCAAGGGTCTTAGCAAACGGCACTCCAGGAGATTATATCCCACACCTGGCCCAGAGGGTTCCACACCCACGGAGCCTCCCTCATTGCTAGCACAGCAGTCTGAGATCTAACTGCAAGGGGGCAGCGAGGCTGGGGGAAGGGCACCCGCCATTGCAGAGGCTTAAGTAGGTAAACAAAGCCTCTGGGAAGCTCGAACTGGGTGGGGCCCACAGCAACTCAAGGAGGCCTGCCTGTCTCTGTAGACTCCACCTCTGGGTGGAGTCAGAAAGCTGTCTGACAGCTTTGAAGAGAGCAGTGGATTTCCAGCACAGAGGCTGAGATCTGAGAATGGACAGACTGCCTGCTCAAGTGGGTCCCTGACCCCTGAGTAGCCTAACTGGGAGACATCCCCCACTAGGTGCAGACTGACACCTCACACCTCACATGGTGGGGTACACCCCTGAGATGAAGCTTCCAGAGCAAGAATTAGACAGCAGCACTCGCTATTCAGCAATATTCTATCTTCTGCAGCCTCTGCTGCTCATACCCAGGCAAACAGGGTCTGGAGTGGACCTCAAGTAATCTCCAACAGACCTACAGCTGAGAGTCCTGAGTGTTAGAAGGAAAACTAACAAAGAGAAAGGACACCCACACCAAAACCCCATCAGTATGTCACCAGCATCAAAGACCAAAGGCAGATAAAACCACAAAGATGGGGAAAAAGCAGGGCAGAAAAGCTGGAAATTCAAAAAATCAGAGCGCATCTCCCCCTCCAAAGGAATGCAGCTCATCACCAGCAATGGATCAAAGCTGGATGGAGAATGACTTTGGCGAGTTGAGAGGAGAAGGTTTCAGTCGATCAACTTTCTCAGAGCTAAAGGAGGAACTACGTACCCAGCGCAAAGACACTAAAAATCTTGAAAAAAGAATGGAAGAATGGATAACTAGAATAATCAATGCAGAGAAGGCCATAAACGAACTGACAGAGATAAAAACCATGACACGAGAAATACGTGACAAATGCATAAGCTTCAGTAACTGACTCTATCAACTGGAAGAAAGAGAAGATCAAATGAATGAAATGAAGTGAGAAGAGAAGTCTAGAGAAAAAAAGGAAAAAGAAATGAACAAAGCCTCCAAGAAATATGGGATTATGTGAAAATAGCAAACCTACGTCTGATTGGTGTGCCTGAAAGTGAGGGGGAAAATGGAACCAAGTTGGAAAACACTCTTCAGGATATCATCCAGGAGAACTTCCCCAACCTAATAAGGCAGGCCAGCATTCAAATTCAGGAAATACAAAGAATGCCACAAAGATACTCCCCGAGAAGAGCAACTCCAAGGCACATAATTGTCAGATTCACCAAAGTTGAAATGAAGGAAAAAATGTTAAGGGCAGCCAGAGAGAAAGGTCGGGTTACCCACAAAGGGAAGCCCATCAGACTAACAGGAGATCTCTTGGCAGAAACTCTACAAGCCAGAAGAGAGTGGGGTCCAATATTCAACATTCTTAAAGAAAAAAATTTTCAACCCAGAATTTCATATACAGCCAAACTAAGTTTCATCAGTGAAAGAGAAATAAAATCCTTTACGGACAAGCAAATGCTTAGAGATTTTGTCACCACCAGGCCTGACCTACAAGAGATCCTGAAGGAAGCACTAAACATGGAAAGGAACAACTGGTCCCAGCCACTGCAAAAACATGCCAAAGTGTACAGACCATCGATGCTAGGAAGAAACTGCATCAACTAACGAGCAAAATAACCAGCTAATATCACAATGACAGGATCAAGTTCACACATAACAATATTAACCTTAAATGTAAATGGACTAAATGGTCCAATTAAAAGACACAGACTGGCAAATTGGATAAAGAGTCAAGACCCATCAGTCTGCTGTATTCAGGAGACCCATCTCACATGCAGAGACACGCATAGGCTCAAAATAAAGGGATGGAGGAAGATCTACCAAGCAAATGGAGAACAAAAAAAAAGCAGGGGTTGCAATCCTCATCTCTGATAAAACAAACTTTAAACCATCAGAGATCAAAAGAGACAAAGAAGACCATTACATAATGGTAAAGGGATCAATTCAACAGGAAGAGCTAACTATCCTAAATATATATGCGCCCAATACAGGAGCATCCAGATTCATAAAGCAAGTCCTTAGAGACTTACAAAGAGCCTTAGACTCCCATACAATAATAATGGGAGACTTCAACACCCCACTGTCAACATTAGACAGATCAACGAGACAGAAAGTTAACAAGGATATCCAGGAATTGAACTGAACTCTGCACCAAGTGGACCTAATAGACATCTACAGAACTCTCCACCCCAAATCAACAGAATATACATTCTTCTCAGCACCACATCGCACTTATTCCAAAATTGACCACATAGTTGGAAGTAAAGCACTCCTCAGCAAATGTACAAGAACAGAAATTATAACAAACTGTCTCTCAGACCACAGTGCAATCAAACTAGAACTCAGGACTAAGAAAATCAATCAAAACCACTCAACTACATAGAAACTGAACAACCTGCTCCTGAATGACTACTGGGTACATAATGAAATGAAGGCAGAAATAAAGATGTTCTTTGAAACCAATGAGAACAAACATACAACATACCAGAATCTCTGGGACACATTTAAAGCAGTGTGTAGAGGGAAATTTATAGCACTAAATGCCCACTAGAGAAATCTGGAAAGATCTAAAATTGACACTCTAACATCACAATTAAAAGAACTAGAGAAGCAAGAGCAAACACATTCAAAAGCTAGCAGAAGGCAAGAAATAACTAAGATCAGAGCAGAACTGAAGGAGATAGAGACAAAAAACACCCTCCAAAAAATCAATGAATCCAGGAGCTGGTTTTTTTAAAAGAGCAACAAAATTGATAGACCGCTAGCAAGACTAATAAAGAAGAAAAGAGAGAAGAATCAAATAGACACAATAAAAAATGATAAAAGGGATATCACCACCAACCTCACAGAAATACAAACTACCATCAGAGAATACTATACACACCTCTACCCAAATAAACTAGAAAACCTAGAAGAAATGGGTAATTTCCTAGACACTTACACTCTCCCAAGACTAAACCAGGAAGAAGTTGAATCCCTGAATAGACCAATAGCAGGCTCTGAAATTGAGGCAATAATTAATAGCCTACTGACCAAAAAAAGTCCAGGACCAGAGGGATTCACAGCCGAATTCTACCAGAGGTACAAGGAGGAGCTGGTGCCATTCCTTCTGAAACTATTCCAATCAATAGAAAAAGAGGGAATCCTCCCTAACTCATTTTATGAGGCCAACA
>NW_022328132.1:0-1527 GCF_002776525.5 Piliocolobus tephrosceles | reverse complement strand
GGCACTGCGGGCTTCTTCATTGTGAAGAGGTAGACCACAGGCCATCTCGGGGAGGACTTTATATTCAAGTGCAGAAAGCAGCCAGGATTTCCACCCACGGGCCTAGGCCTTCTGTCGCCCTGGCCAGAATTAGAATTTGACCCCAGGCAGGACAAGCTCACATGGAGCAGTGTCAGTTTCTGGGGCCTGTGCATGCCAGGCAAGTCCAGGCTGGTGCAAAGAGCAACTGGTCACTTCTGCAAGGGTGCGCCTGGAGCAGGTGGTTCAGCCACCAACTTCACCCTCCCGGGAAAGCAGAGATGGCCAGGTTCCGACAGCCTCAGTGACTGCTGCCTGATGGCTGATGGAGCAGAGCGCTGAGGAAAAACAGTTGGCACTGTGGCCCTACCTTCAGGATAGAAGAAAGGATTTACCATGTCTGGCAGCGAGTGAGGTTGGTGGCTGGTCCACCTGCTCCTGGCACACTCTTGCAGAGGTGGTTGGTTGCTCTTTGAGCCAGCTTGGCCTTGCCTGGCATGCACAAGCCTCAGTGCAACAATTGTCTTACAAATGGAGCCATATTGAGGAAAAGAGCAGCAGGCTCAGGAGCAGGGTGTGTGCTGCCTTTAGGGCTCCAGTCAATTCCTCAGGGCTCAGTTGGCACTGCGGGCTTCTTCATTGCCAAGAGGCAGACCACATGCGGTTTTGAGGAGGACTTTATATTCAATTGCAGAAAGCGAAAAGATTTCCACCCAGGGGCCTAGGCCTTCTGTGGCCCTGGTCAGACATAGAATTTGACCTCAGGCAGGACAAGCTCACCTGGAGCAGATGGAGCAGCCACCAATGTCACCCACTCAAGGAAGCAGGGATGGCCAGTTTCCAACAGCTTGAGTGGTTCCCACCTGATTGCTGATGGAGCAGAGGCCTGAGGAAAAGCAGATGGCACTGGGGCCCTACCTCTAGGGTAGAACTGATGTACCATGAGCGGCATCCAGTGAGGTTGGTGGCTGGTCCACTGGCTCCTGGCACACCCTTGCAGAGGTGGCTGGTTGCTCTTTGATCCAGCTTGGCCTTGTGTGGCATGCACAAGCCTCAGTGCAACAATTGTCTTACAAATGGAGCCGTATAGTGGAGAGGAGTAGCAGGCTCAGGAGCGGGGCATGCACTGCTTTTAGGGCTCCAGTCAATTCCTCAGGGCTCAGATGGCACTACGGGCTTCTTGGTTGCAAATAGGAAGACCACATGATATCTTGAGGACTTTATGTTCAAGTGCAGAAAGCAGCCAGGATTTAAACCCAAGGGACTCAGCCTTCTGTGGCCCTGGACAGACTTAGAATTTGGCCTCAGGCAGGACAAGCTCACTCAGAGCAGCACTTTGGTACCTGTGGTCTGTGCATGCCAGGCAAGGCCAAGCTGGCTCAAAGGGCAACCAGCCATCTCTGCAAGGGTACGCCTGGAACAGGTGGGGCAGCCATCAACCTCACCCACTCAAGGAAGCAGGGATGGCCAGATTCCAACAGCCTGAGTGGCTGCCTGCTGATGGCTGAT
>NW_022328129.1:0-1269 GCF_002776525.5 Piliocolobus tephrosceles | reverse complement strand
ACAAATAAATAGTAACACAAACAAATACACAACCAAAACGACCCTAACAAATGTTAAGCAGGTAGTACAACCTAACATATACGATATTAATAATAATCTAATACCACAAGTGAAAATACTTCCACTTTTAATGAACGAGTCATAAAACATAATTCGACTTTGACTAAAATAGATAAAAATGTCACAACAGATAAACAAACTAATAAGTTTATCAAAAACATAAAACAAAACATACCATCTGTATATAATAGTAACGATGTTTATCCATTGTCAACCATACAACCAACATTAATAAAATATAATAACATGAAAACAAAAGTAAATGATGAATCATATTTTAGTGATGATTATAAAGTTCAGAGTATTCGTACTAATGTGGTCAATAACAAAGAGTTAAAAACAAAAAAAAAAAACACTTAATCAACAAAATTATATTATAAATAAAAAGAATACAATTGAAGATACGGATAAGATAAAGGGAGGTAAAGTTTCTTTTGTTAATAATGAAAATAAAAAAAATATATTTGAATCTGAAAAAAAATATATAATACTTCCCATATATCAAATATACAAGTAAATAACAAACTTGAAAAAGAGGCTATAAATTATAACATATTAAATCATGATAATAGTAATGGTAGTAATAACTTGAAAAAGCTCAAAACAAATCTTGTTCCTAGTATAACAGAAAAAAAAACTATTATTGGAAAAAACACGACTGATTTTCAAAATTTGCTTAAACATGCTAAATACTCGTTTTTTATTGTCTGGTAATAGCAATGAAGTTCCAGTATTCAGACTAAATGGAAAGGAGGAAAAAGTAACAGGTGATGGGTTAGAAAATGATGACAGGGATGAAGCTGAGGAAATAGAGGAGGAAGAGGAGGAGGAAGAGGAGGAGGAAGATGAAGAGGAGGAAGATGAAGAGGAGGAAGATGAAGAGGAGGAAGATGAAGAAATAGCTGAAGAGGAAGAAATAGAGGAAGAGGAAGAAGTAGAGGAGGAGGAGGAGGAGGAAGAGGAAGAGGAAGAGGAAGAAGAAGAGGAAGAAGATGAAATAGAGGAGGAAAATGGAGTAGAGGAGGAAAATGGAGTAGAGGAGGAAGAAGAAGAGAAGGAGGAAGAAGAGGAGGAAGAGGAAGAGGAAGAGGAAGAGGAAGAAGAAGAGGAAGTAGAGGAGGAAAAGGAAGTAGAGGAGGAAGAGGAAGTAGAGGAGGAGGAAGAGGAAGTAGAGGAGGAGGAAGAAGAAGAGGAAGAAGAAGAGGAAGA
>NW_022328128.1:0-1271 GCF_002776525.5 Piliocolobus tephrosceles | reverse complement strand
ACAAATAAATAGTAACACAAACAAATACACAACCAAAACGACCCTAACAAATGTTAAGCAGGTAGTACAACCTAACATATACGATATTAATAATAATCTAATACCACAAGTGAAAAATACTTCCACTTTTAATGAACGAGTCATAAAACATAATTCGACTTTGACTAAAATAGATAAAAATGTCACAACAGATAAACAAACTAATAAGTTTATCAAAAACATAAAACAAAACATACCATCTGTATATAATAGTAACGATGTTTATCCATTGTCAACCATACAACCAACATTAATAAAATATAATAACATGAAAACAAAAGTAAATGATGAATCATATTTTAGTGATGATTATAAAGTTCAGAGTATTCGTACTAATGTGGTCAATAACAAAGAGTTAAAAACAAAAAAAAAAACACTTAATCAACAAAATTATATTATAAATAAAAAGAATACAATTGAAGATACGGATAAGATAAAGGGAGGTAAAGTTTCTTTTGTTAATAATGAAAATAAAAAAAATATATTTGAATCTGAAAAAAAAATATATAATACTTCCCATATATCAAATATACAAGTAAATAACAAACTTGAAAAAGAGGCTATAAATTATAACATATTAAATCATGATAATAGTAATGGTAGTAATAACTTGAAAAAGCTCAAAACAAATCTTGTTCCTAGTATAACAGAAAAAAAAACTATTATTGGAAAAAACACGACTGATTTTCAAAATTTGCTTAAACATGCTAAATACTCGTTTTTATTGTCTGGTAATAGCAATGAAGTTCCAGTATTCAGACTAAATGGAAAGGAGGAAAAAGTAACAGGTGATGGGTTAGAAAATGATGACAGGGATGAAGCTGAGGAAATAGAGGAGGAAGAGGAGGAGGAAGATGAAGAGGAGGAAGATGAAGAGGAGGAAGATGAAGAGGAGGAAGATGAAGAAATAGCTGAAGAGGAAGAAATAGAGGAAGAGGAAGAAGTAGAGGAGGAGGAGGAGGAGGAAGAGGAAGAGGAAGAGGAAGAGGAAGAAGAAGAGGAAGAAGATGAAATAGAGGAGGAAAATGGAGTAGAGGAGGAAAATGGAGTAGAGGAGGAAGAAGAAGAGAAGGAGGAAGAAGAGGAGGAAGAGGAAGAGGAAGAGGAAGAGGAAGAAGAAGAGGAAGTAGAGGAGGAAAATGAAGTAGAGGAGGAAGAGGAAGTAGAGGAGGAGGAAGAGGAAGTAGAGGAGGAGGAAGAAGAAGAGGAAGAAGAAGAGGAAGAAGAAGAGG
>NW_022328127.1:0-1269 GCF_002776525.5 Piliocolobus tephrosceles | reverse complement strand
TCTTCCTCTTCTTCTTCCTCTTCTTCTTCCTCCTCCTCTACTTCCTCTTCCTCCTCCTCTACTTCCTCTTCCTCCTCTACTTCCTTTTCCTCCTCTACTTCCTCTTCTTCTTCCTCTTCCTCTTCCTCTTCCTCTTCCTCCTCTTCTTCCTCCTTCTCTTCTTCTTCCTCCTCTACTCCATTTTCCTCCTCTACTCCATTTTCCTCCTCTATTTCATCTTCTTCCTCTTCTTCTTCCTCTTCCTCTTCCTCTTCCTCCTCCTCCTCCTCCTCTACTTCTTCCTCTTCCTCTATTTCTTCCTCTTCAGCTATTTCTTCATCTTCCTCCTCTTCATCTTCCTCCTCTTCATCTTCCTCCTCTTCATCTTCCTCCTCCTCTTCCTCCTCCTCTTCCTCCTCTATTTCCTCAGCTTCATCCCTGTCATCATTTTCTAACCCATCACCTGTTACTTTTTCCTCCTTTCCATTTAGTCTGAATACTGGAACTTCATTGCTATTACCAGACAATAAAAAACGAGTATTTAGCATGTTTAAGCAAATTTTGAAAATCAGTCGTGTTTTTTCCAATAATAGTTTTTTTTTCTGTTATACTAGGAACAAGATTTGTTTTGAGCTTTTTCAAGTTATTACTACCATTACTATTATCATGATTTAATATGTTATAATTTATAGCCTCTTTTTCAAGTTTGTTATTTACTTGTATATTTGATATATGGGAAGTATTATATATTTTTTTTCAGATTCAAATATATTTTTTTTATTTTCATTATTAACAAAAGAAACTTTACCTCCCTTTATCTTATCCGTATCTTCAATTGTATTCTTTTTATTTATAATATAATTTTGTTGATTAAGTGTTTTTTTTTTTTGTTTTTAACTCTTTGTTATTGACCACATTAGTACGAATACTCTGAACTTTATAATCATCACTAAAATATGATTCATCATTTACTTTTGTTTTCATGTTATTATATTTTATTAATGTTGGTTGTATGGTTGACAATGGATAAACATCGTTACTATTATATACAGATGGTATGTTTTGTTTTATGTTTTTGATAAACTTATTAGTTTGTTTATCTGTTGTGACATTTTTATCTATTTTAGTCAAAGTCGAATTATGTTTTATGACTCGTTCATTAAAAGTGGAAGTATTTTCACTTGTGGTATTAGATTATTATTAATATCGTATATGTTAGGTTGTACTACCTGCTTAACATTTGTTAGGGTCGTTTTGGTTGTGTATTTGTTTGTGTTACTATTTATTTGT
>NW_022328126.1:0-1271 GCF_002776525.5 Piliocolobus tephrosceles | reverse complement strand
CCTCTTCTTCTTCCTCTTCTTCTTCCTCTTCTTCTTCCTCCTCCTCTACTTCCTCTTCCTCCTCCTCTACTTCCTCTTCCTCCTCTACTTCATTTTCCTCCTCTACTTCCTCTTCTTCTTCCTCTTCCTCTTCCTCTTCCTCTTCCTCCTCTTCTTCCTCCTTCTCTTCTTCTTCCTCCTCTACTCCATTTTCCTCCTCTACTCCATTTTCCTCCTCTATTTCATCTTCTTCCTCTTCTTCTTCCTCTTCCTCTTCCTCTTCCTCTTCCTCCTCCTCCTCCTCCTCTACTTCTTCCTCTTCCTCTATTTCTTCCTCTTCAGCTATTTCTTCATCTTCCTCCTCTTCATCTTCCTCCTCTTCATCTTCCTCCTCTTCATCTTCCTCCTCCTCTTCCTCCTCTATTTCCTCAGCTTCATCCCTGTCATCATTTTCTAACCCATCACCTGTTACTTTTTCCTCCTTTCCATTTAGTCTGAATACTGGAACTTCATTGCTATTACCAGACAATAAAAACGAGTATTTAGCATGTTTAAGCAAATTTTGAAAATCAGTCGTGTTTTTTCCAATAATAGTTTTTTTTTCTGTTATACTAGGAACAAGATTTGTTTTGAGCTTTTTCAAGTTATTACTACCATTACTATTATCATGATTTAATATGTTATAATTTATAGCCTCTTTTTCAAGTTTGTTATTTACTTGTATATTTGATATATGGGAAGTATTATATATTTTTTTTTCAGATTCAAATATATTTTTTTTATTTTCATTATTAACAAAAGAAACTTTACCTCCCTTTATCTTATCCGTATCTTCAATTGTATTCTTTTTATTTATAATATAATTTTGTTGATTAAGTGTTTTTTTTTTTGTTTTTAACTCTTTGTTATTGACCACATTAGTACGAATACTCTGAACTTTATAATCATCACTAAAATATGATTCATCATTTACTTTTGTTTTCATGTTATTATATTTTATTAATGTTGGTTGTATGGTTGACAATGGATAAACATCGTTACTATTATATACAGATGGTATGTTTTGTTTTATGTTTTTGATAAACTTATTAGTTTGTTTATCTGTTGTGACATTTTTATCTATTTTAGTCAAAGTCGAATTATGTTTTATGACTCGTTCATTAAAAGTGGAAGTATTTTTCACTTGTGGTATTAGATTATTATTAATATCGTATATGTTAGGTTGTACTACCTGCTTAACATTTGTTAGGGTCGTTTTGGTTGTGTATTTGTTTGTGTTACTATTTATTTGT
>NW_022328125.1:0-1150 GCF_002776525.5 Piliocolobus tephrosceles | reverse complement strand
TAATATAATATCACCAACAAATAACATAAATAATAATGTCTTTAATAATTATGACAGTCCAATTAATACAATGATTGAACTGAAAAGTCATATAAACGACAACATGTTTGATCTATCTCCATCCCATTTCGATAAAAATAACAAAAAAATAAATGAACAGTCATGTAATAACACAATAAATATGGAAAGTAAATACATACATAGTTTTTCACAAACCAATATAAAAAAAAACGACAATCCTATTACTAAACCGTGTATTAAAAAGTCACTCAGTAACAAATTAAGTATATTTACTAACTTACTCCCAGTATGGAATAAAAATAATATAAAATTACAAAAAAAGAGCATATACAATTAATTATAGTAACTTACATCCTACTATATATAAAAATCAATTATTTATAAAAAAACATACTCCAAGTATATTTAATATTACTGAAAAAAATGATTCTAATAAAAATAATAATACAAATATTATATTAAATAAAAAAGAAAAAACATGTTCTAATATTAATTCTAATAGATATAAATATAACAGTAACAATTATAACGTTGTAAATTATAACATTTATGATAGTACTCATACAAATACAGCAAACAAAAGAAGTAAAACTACAAACTTTCTTCCCATTCAACATTTAAACCATAATTTAAATATAAATACAAAAAAAAAATATATTTATATCTACGATGATAAAAATATTAAAACCTATAATTCAGTTCAAAAAATTAATAATAATATGTTATATAATAATAAAACAAGTAGTAATAATAACAACAATTGTTGTACTTCAAATTTCGATACTTCTTTTAAAAAATTCCAAAAAGTTAGTACTAACCATGACAAAACTAACCATGACAAAACTAACCATGAAAAATTAAACAATAGCTCAACTAATATAGTTAAAAATAACAAAACGGATGAAAAAAAAAAGAACACAATCGTATACAAACATGATATTAACATTTTTTGGGATAAATACTGCAGATAATGGAAATAAAAATGGCACCAAAAATGGCATCAAAAATGGCACCGAAAATGGTACCGAAAATGGTACCGAAAATGGTACCGAAAATGGTACCGAAAATGGCACCAAAAATGGCACCGAAAATGGCACCGAAAATGGCACCGAAAATGGCACAAAAAATG
>NW_022328124.1:0-1150 GCF_002776525.5 Piliocolobus tephrosceles | reverse complement strand
CATTTTTTGTGCCATTTTCGGTGCCATTTTCGGTGCCATTTTCGGTGCCATTTTTGGTGCCATTTTCGGTACCATTTTCGGTACCATTTTCGGTACCATTTTCGGTACCATTTTCGGTGCCATTTTTGATGCCATTTTTGGTGCCATTTTTATTTCCATTATCTGCAGTATTTATCCCAAAAAATGTTAATATCATGTTTGTATACGATTGTGTTCTTTTTTTTTTCATCCGTTTTGTTATTTTTAACTATATTAGTTGAGCTATTGTTTAATTTTTCATGGTTAGTTTTGTCATGGTTAGTTTTGTCATGGTTAGTACTAACTTTTTGGAATTTTTTAAAAGAAGTATCGAAATTTGAAGTACAACAATTGTTGTTATTATTACTACTTGTTTTATTATTATATAACATATTATTATTAATTTTTTGAACTGAATTATAGGTTTTAATATTTTTATCATCGTAGATATAAATATATTTTTTTTTTGTATTTATATTTAAATTATGGTTTAAATGTTGAATGGGAAGAAAGTTTGTAGTTTTACTTCTTTTGTTTGCTGTATTTGTATGAGTACTATCATAAATGTTATAATTTACAACGTTATAATTGTTACTGTTATATTTATATCTATTAGAATTAATATTAGAACATGTTTTTTCTTTTTTATTTAATATAATATTTGTATTATTATTTTTATTAGAATCATTTTTTTCAGTAATATTAAATATACTTGGAGTATGTTTTTTTATAAATAATTGATTTTTATATATAGTAGGATGTAAGTTACTATAATTAATTGTATATGCTCTTTTTTTGTAATTTTATATTATTTTTATTCCATACTGGGAGTAAGTTAGTAAATATACTTAATTTGTTACTGAGTGACTTTTTAATACACGGTTTAGTAATAGGATTGTCGTTTTTTTTTATATTGGTTTGTGAAAAACTATGTATGTATTTACTTTCCATATTTATTGTGTTATTACATGACTGTTCATTTATTTTTTTGTTATTTTTATCGAAATGGGATGGAGATAGATCAAACATGTTGTCGTTTATATGACTTTTCAGTTCAATCATTGTATTAATTGGACTGTCATAATTATTAAAGACATTATTATTTATGTTATTTGTTGGTGATATTATATTA
>NW_022328123.1:0-1165 GCF_002776525.5 Piliocolobus tephrosceles | reverse complement strand
TAATATAATATCACCAACAAATAACATAAATAATAATGTCTTTAATAATTATGACAGTCCAATTAATACAATGATTGAACTGAAAAGTCATATAAACGACAACATGTTTGATCTATCTCCATCCCATTTCGATAAAAATAACAAAAAAATAAATGAACAGTCATGTAATAACACAATAAATATGGAAAGTAAATACATACATAGTTTTTCACAAACCAATATAAAAAAAAAAACGACAATCCTATTACTAAACCGTGTATTAAAAAGTCACTCAGTAACAAATTAAGTATATTTACTAACTTACTCCCAGTATGGAATAAAAATAATATAAAATTACAAAAAAGAGCATATACAATTAATTATAGTAACTTACATCCTACTATATATAAAAATCAATTATTTATAAAAAAACATACTCCAAGTATATTTAATATTACTGAAAAAAATGATTCTAATAAAAATAATAATACAAATATTATATTAAATAAAAAAGAAAAAACATGTTCTAATATTAATTCTAATAGATATAAATATAACAGTAACAATTATAACGTTGTAAATTATAACATTTATGATAGTACTCATACAAATACAGCAAACAAAAGAAGTAAAACTACAAACTTTCTTCCCATTCAACATTTAAACCATAATTTAAATATAAATACAAAAAAAAAATATATTTATATCTACGATGATAAAAATATTAAAACCTATAATTCAGTTCAAAAAATTAATAATAATATGTTATATAATAATAAAACAAGTAGTAATAATAACAACAATTGTTGTACTTCAAATTTCGATACTTCTTTTAAAAAATTCCAAAAAGTTAGTACTAACCATGACAAAACTAACCATGACAAAACTAACCATGACAAAACTAACCATGAAAAATTAAACAATAGCTCAACTAATATAGTTAAAAATAACAAAACGGATGAAAAAAAAAGAACACAATCGTATACAAACATGATATTAACATTTTTTGGGATAAATACTGCAGATAATGGAAATAAAAATGGCACCAAAAATGGCATCAAAAATGGCACCGAAAATGGTACCGAAAATGGTACCGAAAATGGTACCGAAAATGGTACCGAAAATGGCACCAAAAATGGCACCGAAAATGGCACCGAAAATGGCACCGAAAATGGCACAAAAAATG
>NW_022328122.1:0-1165 GCF_002776525.5 Piliocolobus tephrosceles | reverse complement strand
CATTTTTTGTGCCATTTTCGGTGCCATTTTCGGTGCCATTTTCGGTGCCATTTTTGGTGCCATTTTCGGTACCATTTTCGGTACCATTTTCGGTACCATTTTCGGTACCATTTTCGGTGCCATTTTTGATGCCATTTTTGGTGCCATTTTTATTTCCATTATCTGCAGTATTTATCCCAAAAAATGTTAATATCATGTTTGTATACGATTGTGTTCTTTTTTTTTCATCCGTTTTGTTATTTTTAACTATATTAGTTGAGCTATTGTTTAATTTTTCATGGTTAGTTTTGTCATGGTTAGTTTTGTCATGGTTAGTTTTGTCATGGTTAGTACTAACTTTTTGGAATTTTTTAAAAGAAGTATCGAAATTTGAAGTACAACAATTGTTGTTATTATTACTACTTGTTTTATTATTATATAACATATTATTATTAATTTTTTGAACTGAATTATAGGTTTTAATATTTTTATCATCGTAGATATAAATATATTTTTTTTTTGTATTTATATTTAAATTATGGTTTAAATGTTGAATGGGAAGAAAGTTTGTAGTTTTACTTCTTTTGTTTGCTGTATTTGTATGAGTACTATCATAAATGTTATAATTTACAACGTTATAATTGTTACTGTTATATTTATATCTATTAGAATTAATATTAGAACATGTTTTTTCTTTTTTATTTAATATAATATTTGTATTATTATTTTTATTAGAATCATTTTTTTCAGTAATATTAAATATACTTGGAGTATGTTTTTTTATAAATAATTGATTTTTATATATAGTAGGATGTAAGTTACTATAATTAATTGTATATGCTCTTTTTTGTAATTTTATATTATTTTTATTCCATACTGGGAGTAAGTTAGTAAATATACTTAATTTGTTACTGAGTGACTTTTTAATACACGGTTTAGTAATAGGATTGTCGTTTTTTTTTTTATATTGGTTTGTGAAAAACTATGTATGTATTTACTTTCCATATTTATTGTGTTATTACATGACTGTTCATTTATTTTTTTGTTATTTTTATCGAAATGGGATGGAGATAGATCAAACATGTTGTCGTTTATATGACTTTTCAGTTCAATCATTGTATTAATTGGACTGTCATAATTATTAAAGACATTATTATTTATGTTATTTGTTGGTGATATTATATTA
>NW_022328121.1:0-1008 GCF_002776525.5 Piliocolobus tephrosceles | reverse complement strand
TTCATTCCTGATTTGGCTCTCTGCTTGTCTGTTACTGGTGTATAAGAATGCTTGTGATTTTTGCACATTAATTTTGTATCCTGAGACTTTGCTGAAGTTGCTTATCAGCTTAAGAAGATTTTGGGCTGAGACGATGGGGTTTTCTAAATACACAATCATGTCATCTGCAAACAGGGACAATTTGACTTCCTCTTTTCCTAACTGAATACCCTTGATTTCTTTCTCTTGCCTGATTGCCCTAGCCAGAACTTCCAACACTATGTTGAATAGGAGTGGTGAGAGAGGGCATCCCTGTCTTGTGCCAGTTTTCAAATGGAATTTTTCCAGATTTTGCCCATTCAGTATGATATTAGCTGTGGGTTTGTCATAAATAGCTCTTATTATTTTGAGGTACGTTCCATCAATACCGAATTTGTTGAGCGTTTTTAGCATGAAGGGCTGTTGAATTTTGTCAAAAGCCTTTTCTGCATCTATTGAGATAATCATGTGGTTCTTGTCTTTGGTTCTGTTTATATGCCGGATTACGTTTATTGATTTGCGAATGTTGAACCAGTCTTGCATCCCAGGGATGAAGCCCACTTGATCATGGTGGATAAGCTTTTTGATGTGCTGCTGAATCCAGTTTGCCAGTATTTTATTGAGGATTTTTGCATCGATGTTCATCAGGGAGATTGGTCTAAAATTTTCTTTTTTTGTTGTGTCTCTGCCAGGCTTAGGTATCAGGATGATGTTGGCCTCATAAAATGAGTTAGGGAGGATTCCCTCTTTTTCTATTGATTGGAATAGTTTCAGAAGGAATGGTACCAGCTCCTCCTTGTACCTCTGGTAGAATTCAGCTGTGAATCCATCTGGTCCTGGGCTTTTTTTTGGTGAGTAGGCTATTAATTGTTGCCTCAATTTCAGAGGCTGCTATTGGTCTATTCAGGGATTCAACTTCTTCCCGGTTTTGTCTTGGAAGAGTGTAAGTGTCCGGGAAATTATCCATTTCTTCTAGATTTCCTATTTGAT
>NW_022328110.1:0-4067 GCF_002776525.5 Piliocolobus tephrosceles | reverse complement strand
TTGGGGAGTTATACCTGATATAAATGATGAATTGATGGGTGCTGACGAGTTGATGGGTGCAGCACACCAACATGGCACATGTATACATATGTAACAAACCTGCACGTTATGCACATGTACCCTAGAACTTAAAGTATAATAAAAAAAAAACCTCCAAACTGTTATCTATAATGATTGTACTAAATTACATTCCCATCAACAGTGTACAATAATTCCATTTTCTCCACATCTTTGCCAGCATTTGTTATTGTCTATATGTTGAACGTAAGCCATTTTAACTGGGAGGAGATGATATTTCATTGTAGTTCTGATTTGCATTTCTCTGATAATCAATGATGTTTAGCATCTTTTCATTATGCCTGTTTGCCATTTGTTTGTCTAATCTTTTGCTCAGATTTTGATCAGATTATTAGTTTGTTTTAGAGTTCTTTGAGCTCCTTGAGCATTCTGGTTATTAATCCCCTATCAGGTCATTTGGAAATATTTTTTTCCGATAGTGTGGGTTGTTTCTTCACTTTGTTGTTTCTATTCTTTCCTGTGCAGAAGCTATGAGCTTGACGTGATCCCATTTGTTCATGTTTCCTTTGGTTGCTTCTGCTTGTGGGGCATTGCTCAAGATGTCTTTGCCCAGACCCATGTTCTGGAGATTTTTCCCAATGTTTTCTTGTATAAGTTTCACGGTTTGAAGTCTTAGATTTAAGTCTTTAATCTATTTTGATTTGAGAGATGAGGGTCTGGTTTTATTTTTCTGCATATGGATATCCAGTTTTCCCAGCACCATTTATTGAAGAGCCTGTGGCACCTTTGTCAAAAAATGAGTTCACTGTAGTTGTGTGGATTTGTTTCTGAGCTCTCTGTCTTGTTCCATTGGTCTGTCTGTTTTCATGCTGGTACCATATTGTTTTGGTTACTATATCTCTGTAACATAATTTGAAGTCAAGTAATGTGATTCTTCCAGTTTTGCTCCTTTTGCTTAGAATGGTTTTGGATATTTGGGGTATTTTGTGGTTCCATATAAATTTGAGATTTTTTTTGTTTTAATTTTTGTGAAGAATGTCATTGGTATTTTGATAGAAATTACATTGAATCTGTAGATTGTTTTGGGTAGTATGGACATTTTAACAATATTGATTTTTCTAATCCATGAACATAAAATATTTTCCAATTTTTGGTGTCCTATTCAATTTCTCTCATTACTGTTTTATAGTTTCCATTATAGAGCTCTTTCACTTCTTCGGTTAAGATAATTCCTAGATATTTAATTTTATGTGTGTCTATTGTAAATGGGATTACTTTTTAATTTCCTTTTCAGTTTGTTCACTGTTGACCTATAAAAGTGCTATGAATTTTTGTACATTGAGTTTGTACCCTGAAACTTCACTGAATTTGTTTATCAGTTTGAAAAGTTTTTTGATAGAGTCTTAAGTGTTTTTTGTTAGTTTTTGTTTGAGGATTTTTGCATCAACATTCATCAGAGTTATTGTCTGTAGTATTTTTGTGTGTCTTTGTCTGGTTTTTGTATTAGGGTAATACTGACCTCATAGATTAAGTTTGGAAGTGTTTCCCTCTCTTCTATTTTTCAGAGTAGTTTGAGTATGTTCTTAAAGATAACCCTTTATCAGGTTGATGAAATTCCCTTTCATTCATAATTATTTTTGCATTTTCATCATGATTGGGTGTCGAATTTGCTTGTATGCTTTTTTACACCTCTTGAAATGACAATATGTGTTTTCTTCCTTATTCTATTAGTGTCACAAATTACATTAATTTATTTTTTAATATGAAACTACCTTTGCATTCCATTGAACCTCTTGTTACTCTCTTGTACAAGTGTAACTATGCTGGACATGTACAGTAATTCCATCCTGAGAAGTGTACAATATGTTCAGGAACTCACACTCTTCAGGAATAAAGGTTTAGGTCAAGAATTAGGTGGATCACTAAGATGTGCACTAGTGATAAATTAGAATGAGGGAACTTTACAATGGAGAGTGAAAGATGGAGATGTGTATCAATTGTTGCCTGAAGACCAACTGTAGCAATGAAGGTTATAATTCATCCCACTCACTTCCCCTTTTTAAACTTTCCCTTAGAAGCAGATTCCTATAGGAGCCATGGAAGAAACTGCTCTCAGGGACATGGATGGAAAATATTAGTGTGACATTAGGATGGACTTTGACAGTCATGAGAATGTTCCTCTCAGATCTTCCTTCAAATAGAACCTGCTATGACAATTGTAGTCAGCTGGAAACCAAAAGCTGCTACACATTCTGGGTCCAATTCAGCATTTATGTAATGGCCACACTATCTCCAGTATATTACCAATCTATAACTGTGCATGGTTCTGGTACCAGAGCTGGGACATTCATGTCTAATGTGGAAATCCTTTAATGGACAATCTTTGTTCCAGTGCTTCCATTAGCTTGGTTGAGATTCTCTCAGACCATGCCACAGCTTGAGACTCTTTCTATCCTCTTTCCTTTCCTTTCTCTTGTGTCAGATGTCAGACCTGATTATAGTCTGAAGCCCTTTCTTCCTACGTGTGCCCCTTCTCTTTTATCATTCAAGGGCATATTCCCCAATCATTCTCTTACCTTCTAATTCCATCTTGGTATCTATTTTTTGGAGGATTTTAACTAACAAAATATAACTGATTAAAAAAAAAACTTGTATCCAGAATTTTAAAGAACTCCCAAAATTCAATAGTAAATAGACTAGCCTCTTTCCCTGCTCAAAGTAGGCAAAACACTTGAACAGACATTTCACAAAAGAAGATCCATAAATGGTCAATAGGCATATTGACCATCATTTTTATTAGACAAATGCAAATTTAAAACATAATATACCAATATCCATCTACTAGAATGGCTAAAATGACTGGCACCACCTGTTGTCAGTGAAAATGTGGAATGATGAGAAAGATTATTCAATTCTGTAAGAGTGTAAAATGATACATAGTGGGACCAAAACCTCATCTCTGAAAAAGAAAAATATTTCAACCACTTTAAATAAAGTATTGGGAGTTTGTTATGAAGTTAAATATGGACCTTCCATGTAATTCCACCATCCTATTTTTAATGCATGTTCCCAAGAGAAATGAAAACACATGTCCACACAAAGACTTGTGTGTGAATATTTAGAACAACTTTATACAAAAGAGTTAAAAAGTGGAACAATCCTAAATGCCTGTCAAGGGGATAATGAATAAAGAATGTGTAAAATATTTTTTAAAAATCTTTTTTTTTTTTAAAGGTTCAAGTATTTTATTTGTCCATATTCTCTGATGGTCCTTGCTCATATGCAGCCATTTGGTAATACCATAAAAACAGATTTGTTCGTCTATTTGTTTTGATCAGTTTTGCACAGGTAATAACAGCTTTATTTAAAAATGAACACATGGCCTCCAATTCCACTCCTAGGTATATACATAAGAGAATTAAAAACAGGTGTTCAAGCAAACACTTGTACACTAATGTTTATAGCAACATTATTATTATTATTATTATTATTATTATTATTTTGGAGAAATAGGAACACTTTTACACTGTTGGTGGGATTGTAAACTAGTTCAACCATTATGGAAAACAGTATGGCGATTCCTCAAGGATCTAGAACTAGATGTACCATATGACCCAGCCATCCCATTAATGGGTATATACCCAAAAGAAAATAAATCATGCTGCTAAAAAGGCACATGCACATATGTTTATTGCGGCACTATTCACAATAGCAAAGACTTGGAATCAACCCAAATGTCCATCAGTGACAGACTGGATTAAGAAAATGTGGCACATATACACCATGGAATACCAGGCAGCCATAAAAAAGGATGAGTTTGTGTCCTTTGTAGGGACATGGATGCAGCTGGAGACCATCATTCTTAGCAAACTATCAAAAGAAGAGAAAACCAAACACCGCATGTTCTCACTCATAGGTGGGAACTGAACAATGAGATCACTTGGACTCGGGAAGGGGAACATCACACACTGGGGCCTATCATGGGGAGGGGGGGGGATTGCATTACATCCCTTGTAAGTTGGATTCCTAGGTATTTTATTCTCTTTGAA